>NW_027417557.1:0-159823 GCF_009905375.1 Apium graveolens | reverse complement strand
GGTCAAAGAAATGAACCAAGTTGATATCTAATGCGATGAAGTCGCAAAATATTCAGTATATATACATATATACTTTTCAAAATATTGGAAGTCCTCTTCCATGCATAATACACAAAGTCCAGTGTATAACTGTATAAAAATATCGTTGCAAGGTGATCTCATATATCTAACCTTGTCTCAACGTTTTTCTGAAAATCTTTGTCATTCATAAGACATTATTATAGATATAAGTTAAAGATGAAGTTACAAGATACCCAATATACTTATATCTTTCCCAAATACTACTTGAACTACCACCGTTCAAGTTATAATTAGCTTCAAAAGTTCATCACATAGATGAGACTATAAGACAAGATTTGAATAGATTAAATCTTTAAAATATTATCAAAATAAAATGAAGTTACGAGATACTTCATTTGATGTAAACATCATTTTGAAAACTTGACCCTGCCAACACTCAACAATCGCCCAACCGTAGCCTTTCCATCGAAGTGCTCTGGGTAGTGTTGCAAAATTATCCAATTGGATGATGAACTCATTACGGGAGTTTGCCGCGCCAGGAAGACCACTTACGATGATCAGTCGTAGTAGTACAACCCCACCATTTTCTACATGTAGAGGAGAACCTGTCGGATTTACTTGTCAACCGAACACTGAACTCCTAAGGAATGGACCGCCTTAGCGGAACTTCCAGGCCATTTGGGCCAATATAATAAGGCTGGGCCGGCGCTACTCGACCACTTACGCCACTCCTAGTTCAGATGAAATCCATGACTCTGAAACGTAAAGCTCGTTTCCCCCTTTCCCCAAGTAGAAACTTGTTGATACGGCTCCACCAAGAAGTCGTACTAGTTGGAAAGGAAAACTCACCGATATTTCCCAGGCGATGCCTGTTAATGGATTAACTTGTTCCAAGAATTTTACTTCCCGAATATTGGGTAAGTAATCAAAAACTCTTTTACCAAGACAGCAACCTTGTTGCGAATATAAAACACACCACCGAGCCGGATCCCCCAGTTTTGAGCGAGTATTTAAATCCCCTTTTTAAAAGGAAGATCTTAAATATAAAAATAGTTTTGGGATCCGCTCTAACTTTTGAAAATCATTTTAAAGACTCGAAAACACTTTAAAGAGTGTTTGGAGTAAAACTGATTTAATGAAGTAAATCAGTCCCCAGAATATTTAGAAAATGTCTGAATATTATATTTAAATAATATTCCCATAAGAATAATCTTTATAAAATAATTGAAGTAGAAGTATTAAAACTTATACTTGAAATGATAAATAACAAAGATATACTTTACGAAAGTAATATCTTTATTTGAATAATCAAAATAAGTTTGATTATCGACACCTTATTCTTTAATAAAATAAAGAATATACTCAGCAAATAATCGGAGTCATAGATCCTCAAATGAATATTCAAATAATATTCATAAATAATAACTGAGTCATAAGCCTCGAATGAATATTAAATAATATTCATAAATAATATAAAGAGTCATAATCCTCATGAATATTCAATAATATTCAGTATATTAGAAATAAACAAAAGAGTCATACGCCTTCGAATATATTCGAAATAATATTCAATAATAAATAAAGTTTAAAGGGGGGTATCGAATAAACCTTATCTCGATTAATAGTTTGGAAAAACTATAAACCATATATATATATATATATATCTAAATATAATATATATTATATCCATATCCATATATACAGAAATCTACTCGGGATCCTCGACTCCCGGTTTTAGAAAATATTTTCACCTTTGGTCCCTATACTAAGGGTATATGCAAGGTTACCGCTATCCTCTAGATAGGTATTATCAACCTTGAACCACCAGATATATATTTTCAAGAATATGAAACAGGCATGCAGATCTACCATATCACATGCTACAATATATCGCAAGAATTTGCTAAAATAACCAATATGCATTTATCGCAAGATCATGCATATACAAATGTCTAACATCACAACAACCAGTATAACGGATAGAATACTTTGCCCTGAGCGACCTGGGGTACGGAATGGCTCGGGACGAGTCTGGTTAACCTATAAACAACAAGTAAGTTGGAATTAACCAAAGTCACTTGTAATCTATACTTTAACTAACTTAGACTCTAACGCTTGTTTGCGCTCACTGATTCGCTTAAGCCACTCGGGTACCCTCGGCTCCACCATTTTTAATAATTTAACCTTTACGAGTTTTAAAGCGATTTCCTTCGCGAGTGTCTTCCAACTGCCTAACACACTTACCATAAATGTTTCATACATTAATAACCCCATTTTGGTCTTTAATCTATGTTTCAAAGTAGGCGAGGGGAAAGTTTCGTTCGCGAAACGCCGTTCTTGAAACGGTCGTTCTCCTAACCGTGCATCGGAATCGAACGAACTACATATCAAAACGAAGCTCGTAACATGAGCTATCTAAACATGGCAGTGGTCATAAACTAGCAGGGGTTCTCGGGTCCTAATGTTATGCAAAAAAACAGTCTAAAGAAAATTGAGACGTTACGACGGCTATGTTTACGCGTTTTCCCAATTTTAAACCATTCAATACCAACCACAAATCAACCCCAAATCAATCATACAACCCATATCCCTCCAAACCACATCATAACAGCCCCAACAAATCCACATTAACCATTTATACTTATTCCTCACATGAACTAAAAGCTTTACTTAGGTTCTTTAACTAATTACCAAGATTTACAACTCCAACAATGCAACAAAACCAACTAATCTCTACAAACTCAACCAAACTTCAACCAATCAAGCATCATGCTTCACATATGCTATATCAAACACATTCAAATCCTAATTACTCAAACTAAAGCTAGGTTTGTAGTTTATACCTTCCTTGGAGAGTGGAGAATCAAGAGAATGGCTTGGAATCACCTTTAAAGCCCTTATCCAAGCTTAATCTAAACAAAACTTCAAGAACACAAATTTTAGTTCTTGAAACACTATCACCATCTTCTTTCATGATTTATAGAAAAAGATTGGCTTGGAATTAGAAGCTTAAACTTATAGGAAGTATGTAACTATCCATGGGGAAGCTTAGATAATTACCTTGCTAAATAGTAAGTGGAGGAGCTTGGACTTTCATTTTTAAGAAAAAACCCGAGAGCATGAAGAAGAAGAAGAGAGATTTTGTGTTTTGGCTTGATTTGCTTTTGGTTGGTTGATTTTTGTTGTTTGCTTTAGTGAATTACCTAGTTGCCCTTGGTTTTGTGTGGTTAAAAAGTCACCACATCTCCTTCCTTTCTTGTCATGCCTATGTCATCCTCGTGATGTAATCCTCCCCTCCTTGTCCTCTTTCTATTGGTTGGATGACATCATTCCCACTAATCCCTTGATTAACTTCCTAATCGTTTGCCTAATGACCGCTGATCTGTTATACGGTTCGCTTAACTTTCGTTTTCCGTTTATCGTTTGAGGGATCATACCCGAGATCTTATTACTTAGGTTCCCTTAACCTTTCTCAATATATTGTATTCCTTTTAGGATCCTCTCTTATAATCCTTTATTTAAATCATTTTATCCTGTTACCTTATACTCAATTCTCTCCGTATCTAGTGGATTTCCGGGAAAAATCAAAAGTGTTCAGAATTGGATTCTGACGATCTTTACATATACTTATATACCCAATAGAGTACTAATAATATCCCATAAGATCAATAACAGAACCCCTACATAGCGTGGCATGAACAGTTTTCTCATTCAGCAAAAACACTATTCATAAGGGTTTCAAAAATTTCCAAAAATTGGGGTTATTACAGTCGTCTCCTCCTTAAAAGGATTCCGTCCCGGAATCGGATAGAAATAAATAGGGATACTTTCTTAGTATTGCACTTTCTAACTCTCAAGTCAATTTTCCCACATTGTGGTTCTACCATCAAACTCTTACTAGTTTGATAACCCTTCTCCTAAGCACTCGTTCCTTTTCACTCTATAACCCTTCCTGGTTGCTCCATATAGGTTACGTCGGTTGCATATCTATGCGCTCATATGCCCCTATTTATCTGGCATCTGAATTACACTTCATTAACATTGATACGTGAAAACACGTTACGACCTGCTACATGTTCGGGGTTAGGGCTAGCTCATATGCTAACTTCCCAAACGTCTTAATATATCCAAGGGTCCAACAAATTGTAGACTTAGCTTTCCTTTCTTTCCGAACCTCATCAATCCTTTCCAAGGGATACCTATAACATTACTAGGTCCCCTATTTCATACTCTTTATTCTTTCGTGTCAAATCAACATACTTATCATGACCATCTTGGGCTACTACCAGCCGTCCTCTGATTAGATCTATCATATCCTTGGTCCTTTGGACTACTGCGGGTCCGAGCATCTTGCGCTCTACAACTTCATCCTAACATAAGGGAGATCGACATTGTCTTCCCTCAATGATCTCATAAGGCGACATCTCGATAATGACATATGATCTATTGTCGTAAGATAACTCAATCCGAATTAAGTGATCATTCCAAATTCTTTCAAGTCTATTGCACAGACTCTCATTATTGCTTTTAACATTAGAGCTTCTGCTTCTCAATACCCATTCTTTTCCAGTTCGTAATCGCTACTACCTTCCGTTCCTAATATTATACTGGTTATACTTTTGCTCGTTAGCGTTCTATAACCTTTTAATAACCACGTCAACCTTAGTATCACGAATGTGTTCCCATTCCGCATACTACCACCACTTTATTACTCCTTTTTCAGTTGCTTCTATTTTCCAAAATTTGATCAATCAAATAGAAGTAAAGGAATTTGTTGAGAGATCACTAAGATCATGAACACTTGTTATATCGCATAGTTAGTACAGAAGGTGGCCAGCCTTTAGTACTTGACAAGCAATTAAAAATAGCTGGTATCCTACTAGGCTTCTATCACACAGATAGATAGTCATTCGGCAATACCTCCCCTTTCTGGAAGGGTTGTTCTTCTCAGCTTACATGAAATGAAAAGAAGAGAAAAGAACGAACTGAAGAGAATTGTATATATGAAAAAAATATACTGCCACAAAATATCTGGCTTGGAATCTACCTCTGAACTATAGAGGTTTGTCATAGGAGAACAAAACATATATGTATTTATATCAACATCAAGTATTATAGCATCGTATTTCACGTGCCTAAATATTTTCGCTATCCCCGTCCATCATTCTATGGACCCATGCCCTTCCTCGAGCTTATACACCATTACCTTTGAAACTCCCTCGACATCGAAAATCGAATCCTGGGATCTCATTCTATACATCATCGTTACTAGAATTCTATGCTTGCACCGGCAACCTTCCTCGTATAATAATACGACTCTCTATTGATAAGAAAGAATAATATCACTAGGTAGATACTCTACTAATTAGTCTATCAACTGATAACTTATACACTACCACGACCCGATTAGTGGTACTCAATCTCAACACCCATTCCAATACAAACTCTCACGGTTGTAATCAGCTCATTACTCGCAGAATCATTGCTGCCTTACTATGGTCCACCACTGACCTACTGTAGTCATTCATTTTCCATGAAGTCTTAATAGCTAACCATACAGGAGTCTATACATGTCGTATCAAATCATTCTAAGGAGGTAACATAATCACCACTCCTGATTCATGAAGAACACTCCGTGATCCTGACATACATACATGACATGAAGCAATTAAAAGTGCAGAAGAGTTTCAATCGAAGCAACGATAGCAGGTTAATACCATTCTTAATCATACGCCTAATAGAAGAATTAACTCAAGGGTTCATCTAGTCCTTTTTGAAACATGGTTCTGGCTTATCTCAAGATAGGACCTTATAAGATAGATAGCCCGTTCATGGCAGATTACACGAATTAACCTTTACCAACTACTATTACGGTTGGGTATTGCACAGTCATCAGGAGGAATGTCAATCTTCCAAACCATAATATCACCTTCACATTTTTAACCATCATCACTGTATTCTTTTGGCACAAGCGCCTATAATTATCCTCTTACCTTTAAAGTGTCGGCCACCTCTTTAGCCTTTCCTGATAGTAAAATTTCCTTACAGTCAATGTCATTTAACCACTCTCCAAATAAATTTTCTACCTTATTTCAATCACAGCTTATGTGAAGATGTTTTCCTTAAAATCTGATGAGTAAAAAAAAATCACCATTTTTCCATAAGTTATTGCCTCAGTCTTTAGAGGTTTAATCACTGTCATGACTGACTCTCAATCATAATTAGAACATCTTTTATCTTAAGTCCTAATTGCCCTGAACAATTTCGACCATTAGTGGTTCGATCCATACCTTCTCATGGTTTAAACACGTGCCTCACTTGGCATCATTATAATTACGTCTATTTCCTTTATCAACATTTCCATTCTTGAGAATTTTGAATATTACCTTTCTCATTGCAAAACCTCTAAGGTTATCCTTGAAATCGTTCCTCCTGTATTCCCTAGATACAGGGCATATCAAAATACCATTCACTATTACTAGAACCATTGTCTATATACTTCTGAAAAATTTCTCCACTAATCCTTAAAGGTCATCATTACCTTAATATTTTCCATTCATACTGTCAAAACTCATACTAGTCCCTATTAAGGGGGAAAGTGCCAACTCTGTATGCTTCCCCTAGGGGATTCATTTTAAGTTGACCAATGTCGATCCTTAATTCCACCTTTAAAGGTACCTGCATCCTTTCCATAGGTAAATCAAGTCATATATCCTTGATATGGATTATCTATTTACATCATTCCCACCTCGATAGTACTATACCTAATTTCACTAATAGCACCTGTATACAAAATGAGGTCAATCAAATGGCAGTCCAAAGATAACCAACTGGTCATCCTGCTTTTCCTTTGCCTGATCTGGTACTGATAACATGGATGTTCTGGAAGATATTGGTCATGTTCAAACGTGAACTTCACTTTCCCCCCCCCCTTTAATAATTCCTTATTTACTTTTGTTGTTTTATCTCAACAGTCATCTCAATGTTGGGATATCTCTTCATATCCTGGCGTCTCCCTTTCTGGGTATCAATGCCACCGGTCTTTACACTTCCACCTTCTGAAGGTCACTTCCTTCATCCAATTTTCCTTAATTTCTACTTTCCTTGTCTCCTCAGTCTATCCGCGTCTCATTATTTATCCTTCGAATTATCTCAAGGTTTCCTCGAATCTTCCCAACTTACAGGGGATAAAATATATGTATCTCTTATACCTTCAACCATCAATTTAACTCATGGTGAATCACTCTCATCCGGACGATTACATACTTTTCTATTTCTATTTCTACGAGTCTTTAGGGTTTCCTCATACCCAACTCCCTTATCATTCCTCAACTCTCTTGCCTTTATATTCCTTTCTCTTATCGTTATTTCATGAACCAACACAACATAAGCATTGATTTCAAACATCCCGTCATTCTGGATTCGTGTCTTCAGAACGAATCTTGATAACTTTTACAACTTAGATTCATAATTCATCATACTCGTCTGCCTTTGTTCTGGCTCTTAAGCTTTTACACTATCTCCATAAACCTTGGGAAGTACTTTCCTGAAAACAATTGACTGAACTTAAATCAGTTTATTATAATCTCTTGCTCTGTGCCTTCCTTGGCCTTTCACCAGCGGGTGGTCTCTCTCTTAGGAGGGTAAGTGACAAAACAGTCTTTTGTGGTTCGTCAATCATTTAGAGTCTCAAATGATTCATCTATTTCCTTTAGCCAGGCTCTTGCCTCGACTGGGTCAGCTTGTTCCTTGGAACTCTGAGAGCTTAGCGACTTAAAGGTCATGAAGAATTTCCCACCGCACTGTCTCCTCAGGGTGGTGGTTGGGGATAATAGTCTAAGTTCTTTTAGACAGGTCCATGAATTGCCGTATAGGAGTACCGTCTCGGGTCTCCTTTCCTTACTCGACTTTCTATTTCCTTAGTATGAAATGTTTCATCCTACTCCCCATAATTGGGGTCATCTTTTAATTTAAAATCCCTCATTTTCCACTCCATTATGTCATGGGTTCCTTCTATCTTGATGGCGACCTCCCTGACTATCACGTTCAGGGTTTGCTCTAATCTTATTCTCAACTAGCTTTCATCTAAGATCTCATCCTTACGCTCTTGAACTTTCGGAACCCAAATTCTATAGGAATACCTCATTATTCCCTTATCATCTTTCTCGATATTAACCTCTTATCTATTTGTTGGCTCTCTGCCTTCATTCATAACTTTTTCTGGCACAATATGATCTTTTCCAATAATTCGGGCTGTATTGCTATCTCAAACAGCTTTTCGGTACCGGCTCCGGTTACCTTCACTACTATTTCCATTTTCTCAAAATCTCTTATAAACTCTCCAAAAGACATTATCATCTTGAGTCTCTCCTTTTACTAAGGGCATCAGCCACCATATTGGCTTACCCCGAATGATAAAGAATCTGCCAATCATAATTCTTGATTAGCTCTAACCGCCTCCTCTGGCGTATGTTGAGCTCTTTCTACGTAAGAATGTACTAGAGCACTTATGGCTTAGGTAATTCTCGCACTTCTCTCCATACAAGTAGTGCCTCCAATCTTTAGGGTAAAACTATTGCCACGAGCCTAAGCTCATGGGCGGTGATATCAAATTTCATATTACCTTAATTGTCTTGACGCAGACGCGATTATCTTGCTGTGCAAGAAGCACCCTAATTCCTTATGCGAAGCGTCACTTACAAATCACAAAATCTCCTTTTCCATCCGGCAATGCCAGCATAGGGGCCATCACCAACCTCTGCTTCAGTTCTTGAAAGCTGTTCTCGCATTCTCTGTCCATTCGAACTTCTCAGTCTTACGAGTAAGCCGCGTTAAAGGGGCTACTATCTTACAACTTGAACGAACCTCCGGTTAGTGACCGGCCAATCCTACCTCTGGTAGTCGACCAAACCAATGGTCATCAATCATCAGTGGTCCTTTATCCAATCCTGTCAGGATCCTCCATGGGGTCCTTCTCAACAACTATCCCTACTAGGACAACACCTCAATATCAACATCATCCGGTCCTGCATTAGGACACTCTATCGGATCCACAATCTGATCTCCAATAACTAATAAAACATCATCGCGTTGATGTTCCTCAACTTCAGGGTTCGGAGTCCCGCTACCATATACGATAACGAACTACGCTCCTATCACGATATTTATAAGGGTTCCCATAAGGGTTTTAACCGTCAGTACTACGTTAGGTAGCCCGACTATGAACTTGGCAAGAGTTCTATTATCTTAGTGAATCTTATTATCTTAACGTCCCATCATCTCTGAGTTTATAACGCTTAGCTCTGATACCATTTCTGTAACACCCCCAGATCCGGGGTCGGGGATCCGGGTCGTCACGGTCTTTCTTTCCATAATATCACTTCACTTAATTAATAAATAACCTTATGCTGTGACCCCACACTAACACACACCACAACCCGTTATAGTCTCAGAGATGAAATTTAAATAAGTACAAGTCTTTGAATCCACAATTTAAAAGTTATTACAACCCAAAATGATTACTTGATAAATTTACAGTTAATTGCCATTATCTGCCACAAGTTATAATTATACATAATTGATTCTCAAAAGTAGATGGTCTGATCTACAATAGATCTACCTCTGCAGCTATAGCAGCTACAACATCAACGGGAAGACGCAGGACGCTTCCCACGCGCTTGCGCTGGGTCTGCTGGAGTCTGGCCATCTTTCCTAACTGTTGTTGTGTGATGAAGAAATAAAGCAAGGGTGAGCAGCAAGCCCACCAAAATAATATGTATAATGATTTACAATATATGAGCCTACTCATAATACTCATGAAAGTCTTGGTCAAAAGAAATAAACCAAGTTTGATATCTTAATGCGATGAAGTCGCAAAATATTCAGTATATATACATATATACTTTTCAAAATATTGGAAGTCCTCTTCCATGCATAATATACACAAAGTCCCAGTGTATAACTGTATAAAAAAATATCGTTGCAAGGTGATCTCATATATCTAACCTTGTCTCAACGTTTTTCTGAAAATCTTTGTCATTCATAAGACAATTATTAATTAGATATAAGGTTAAAAGATGAAGTTACAAGATACCCCAATATACTTATATCTTTCCCAAATACTACTTGAACTACCACCGTTCAAGTTATAAATTAGCTTCAAAAGTTCATCACATAGATGAGACTATAAGACAAGATTTGAATAGATTAAATCTTTAAAATATTATCAAAATAAAATGAAGTTACGAGATACTTCATTTGATGTAAACATCATTTTGAAAACTTGACCCTGCCAACACTCAACAATCGCCCAACCGTAGCCTTTCCATCGAAGTGCTCTGGGTAGTGTTGCAAAAATTATCCAATTGGATGATGAACTCATTACGGGAGTTTGCCGCGCCAGGAAGACCACTTACGATGATCAGTCGTAGTAGTACAACCCCACCATTTTCTACATGTAGAGGAGAACCTGTCGGATTTACTTGTCAACCGAACACTGAACTCCTAAGGAATGGACCGCCTTAGCGGAACTTCCAGGCCATTTGGGCCAATATAATAAGGGTGGGCCGGCGCTACTCGACCACTTACGCCACTCCTAGTTCAGATGAAATCCATGACTCTGAAACGTAAAGCTCGTTTCCCCCTTTCCCCAAGTAGAAACTTGTTGATACGGCTCCAACAAGAAGTCGTATCTAGTTGGAAAGGAAAACTCACCGATATTTCCCAGGCGATGCCTGTTAATGGATTAACTTGTTCCAAGAATTTTACTTCCCGAATATTGGGTAAGTAATCAAAAACTCTTTTACCAAGACAGCAACCTTGTTGCGAATATAAAACACACCACCGAGCTGGATCCCCCATGTTTTGAGCGAGTATTTAAATCCCCTTTTTAAAAGGAAGATCTTAAATATAAAAATAGTTTTGGGATCCGCTTTAACTTTTGAAAATCATTTTAAAGACTCGAAAACACTTTAAAGAGTGTTTGGAGTAAAACTGATTTAATGAAGTAAATCAGTCCCCAGAATATTTAGAAAATGACTGAATGTTAATATTTAAATAATATTCCCATAAAGAATAATCTTTATAAAAATAATTGAAGTAGAAGTATTAAAACTTATACTTGAAACGAGTATTAAATAACCAAAGATATACTTTTATGAAAGTACTATCTTTATTTGAATAATCGAAAATAAGTTTGATTATTGACACCTTATTCTTTAATAAAATAAAGAATATACCTCGACAAATAATCGGAGTCATAGATCCTCAAATGAATATTCAAATAATATTCATTAAATAATATAAACTGAGTCATAAGCCTTCGAATGAATATTCAAATAATATTCAATAAATAATATAAAAGAGTCATAAGCCCTCTGATGAATATTCAAGTAATATTCAGATAAATAAACAAAAGGAGTCATACGCCTTCGAATAATATTCGAAATAATATTCAATAATAAAATAAAGTTTAAAGTTATCGAATAAACCTTATTCGATTAATAGTTTGGAAAAACTATAACCATATATATATATATATATATAAATATATATATATATATATCCATATCCATATATACAAAAATCTACTCGGGATCCTCGACTCCCGGTTTTAGAAAATATTTTCACCTTTGGGTCCCTATACTAAGGGTATATGCAAGTTACCGCTATCCTCTAGCATAGGTATTATCAACTGAACCAACAGATATATATTTCAAGAATATGAAACAGGCATGCATATATACCATATCACATGCTACAATATATCGCAAGAATTTGCTAAATAACCAATATGCATTTATCGCAAGATCATGCATATACAAATGTATACATCACAACAACAGTATAACGGATAGAATACTTGCCTGAGCGACTGGGGTTACGAATGGCTCGGGACGAGTCTGGTAACCTATAAACAACAAGTAAGTTGGAATTAAACCAAAGTCACTTGTAAATCTATACTTTAACTAACTTAGACTCTAACGCTTGTTTTGCGCTCACTGATTCGCTTAAGCCACTCGGGTACCCTCGGCTCCACCATTTTTAATAATTTAACCTTTACGAGTTTTAAAGCGATTCCTTCGCGAGTGTCTTACCAACTGCCTAACACACTTACCATAAATGTTTCATACATTAATTAACCCATTTTGGTCTTTAATCTATGTTTCAAAGTAAGGCGAGGGGAAAAGTTTCGTTCGCGAAACGCCGTTACTTGAAACGGTCGTTTCTCCTAAACCGTGCATCGGAATCGAACGAACTACATATCAAAACGAAGCTCGTAACATGAGCTATCTAAACATGGCAGTGGTCATAAACTAGCAGGGGGTTCTCGGGTCCTAATGTTATGCAAAAAAACAGTCTAAAGAAAATTGGACGTTACGACGGCTATGTTTACGCGTTTTCCCAATTTTAAACCATTCAATACCAACCACAAATCAACCCCAAATCAATCATACAACCAATATCCCTCCAAACCACATCATAACAGCCCCAACAAATCCACATTAACCATTTATACTTATTCCTCACATGAACTAAAAGCTTTACTTAGGTTCTTTAACTAATTACCAAGATTTACAACTCCAACAATGCAACAAAACCAACTAATCTCTACAAACTCAACCAAACTTCAACCAATCAAGCATCATGCTTCACATATGCTATATCAAACACATTCAATCCTAATTACTCAAAACTAAAGCTAGGGTTTGTAGTTTATACCTTCCTTGGAGAGTGGAGAATCAAGAGAATGGCTTGGAATCACCTTTAAAGCCCTTATCCAAGCTTAATCTAAACAAAACTTCAAGAACACAAATTTTAGTTCTTGAAAACACTATTCACCATCTTCTTTCATGATTTATAGAAAAAGATTGGCTTGGAATTAGAAGCTTAAACTTATAGGAAGTATGTAACTATCCATGGGGAAGCTTAGATAATTACCTTGCTAAATAGTAAGTGGAGGAGCTTGGACTTTCATTTTTTAAGAAAAAACCCGAGAGCATGAAGAAGAAGAAGATAGATTTTTGTGTTTTGGCTTGATTTGCTTTTGGTTGGTTGATTTTTGTTGTTTGCTTTAGTGAATTACCTAGTTGCCCTTGGTTTTGTGTGGTTAAAAAGTCACCACATCTCCTTCCTTTCTTGTCATGCCTATGTCATCCTCGTGATGTAATCCTCCCCTCCTTGTCCTCTTTCTATTGGTTGGATGACATCATTCCCACTAATCCCTTTGATTAACTTCCTAATCGTTTGCCTAATGACCGCTGATCTGTTATACGGTTCGCTTAACTTTCGTTTTCGTTTATCGTTTGAGGGATCATACCCGAGATCTTATTACTTAGGTTCCCTTAACCTTTCTCAATATATTGTATTCCTTTTTATGATCCTCTCTTATAATCCTTTAATTTAAATCATTTTTATCCTGTTACCTTATACTCAATTCTCTCCGTATCTAGTGGATTTCCGGGAAAAATCAAAGTGTTCAGAATTGGATTCTGACGATCTTTACATATACTTATATACCACATAGAGTACTAATAATATCCCATAAGATCAATAACAGAACCCCTACATAGCGTGGCATGAACAGTTTTCTCATTCAGCAAAAACACTATTCATAAGGGTTTCAAAAATTTCCAAAAATTGGGGTTATTACAGTGTCTCCTCCTTAAAAGGATTCCGTCCCGGAATCGGATAGAAATAAATAGGGATACTTTCTTAGTATTGCACTTTCTAACTCTCAAGTCAATTTTCCCACATTGTGGTTCTACCATCAAACTCTTACTAGTTTGATAACCCTTCTCCTAAGCACTCGTTCCTTTTCACTCTATAACCCTTCCTGGTTGCTCCATATAGGTTACGTCGGGTTGCATATCTATGCGCTCATATGCCCCTATTTATCTGGCATCTGAATTACACTTCATTAACATTAATACGTGAAACACGTTACGACCTGCTACATGTTCGGGGTTAGGGCTAGCTCATATGCTAACTTCCCAAACGTCTTAATATATCCAAGGGTCCAACAAATTGTAGACTTAGCTTTCCTTTCTTTCCGAACCTCATCAATCCTTTCCAAGGGATACCTATAACATTACTAGGTCCCCTATTTCATACTCTTTATTCTTTCGTGTCAAATCAACATACTTATCATGACCATCTTGGGCTACTACCAGCCGTCCTCTGATTAGATCTATCATATCCTTGGTCCTTTGGACTACTGCGGGTCCGAGCATCTTGCGCTCTACAACTTCATCCTAACATAAGGGAGATCAACATTGTCTTCCCTCAATGATCTCATAAGGCGACATCTCGATAATGACATATGATCTATTGTCGTAAGATAACTCAATCCGAATTAAGTGATCATTCCAAATTCTTTCAAGTCTATTGCACAGACTCTCATTATTGCTTTTAACATTAGAGCTTCTGCTTCTCAATACCCATTCTTTTCCAGTTCGTAATCGCTACTACCTTCTGTTCCTAATATTATACTGGTTATACTTTTGCTCGTTAGCGTTCTATAACCTTTTAATAACCACGTCAACCTTAGTATCACGAATGTGTTCCCATTCCGCATACTACCACCACTTTATTACTCCTTTTTCAGTTGCTTCTATTTTCCAAAATTTGATCAATCAAATAGAAGTAAAGGAATTTGTTGAGAGATCACTAAGATCATGAACACTTGTTATATCGCATAGTTAGTACAGAAGGTGGCCAGCCTTTAGTACTTGACAAGCAATTAAATAATAGCTAGTATCCTACTAGGCTTCTATCACACAGATAGATAGTCATTCGGCAATACCTCCCCTTTCTGGAAGGGTTGTTCTTCTCAGCTTACATGAAATGAAAAGAAGAGAAAAGAACGAACTGAAGAGAATTGTATATATGAAAAAAATATACTGCCACAAAATATCTGGCTTGGAATCTACCTCTGAACTATAGAGGTTTGTCATAGGAGAACAAAACATATATGTATTTATATCAACATCAAGTATTATAGCATCGTATTTCACGTGCCTAAATATTTTCGCTATCCCGTCCATCATTCTATGGACCCATGCCCTTCCTCGAGCTTATACACCATTACCTTTGAAACTCCCTCGACATCGAAAATCGAATCTGGGATCTCATTCTATACATCATCGTTACTAGAATTCTATGCTTGCACGGCAACCTTCCTCGTATAATAATACGACTCTCTATTGATAAGAAAGAATAATTATTCACTAGGTAGATACTCTACTTAATTAGTCTATCAACGATAACTTATACACTACCACGACCCGATTAGTGGTACTCAATCTCAACACCCATTCCAATACAACTCTCACGGTTGTAATCAGCTCATTACTCACAGAATCATTGCTGCCTTACTATGGTCCACCACTGACCTACTGTAGTCATTCATTTTCCATGAAGTCTTAATAGCTAACCATACAGAGTCTATCCATGTCGTATCAAATCATTCTAAGGAGGTAACATAATCACCACTCCTGATTCATGAAGAACACTCCTGATCCTGACATACATACATGACATGAAGCAATTAAAAGTGCAGAAGAGTTTCAATCGAAGCAACGATAGCAGGTTAATACCATTCTTAATCATACGCCCTAAGTAGAAGAATTAACTCAAGGGTTCATCTAGTCCTTTTTGAAACATGGTTCTGGCTCATCTCAAGATAGGACCTTATAAGATAGATAGCCCGTTCATGGCGATTACACGAATTAAACCTTTACCAACTACTATTACGGTTGGGTATTGCACAGTCATCAGGAGGAATGTCAATCTTCCAAACCATAATATAACCTTCACATTTTTAACCATCATCACTGTATTCTTTTGGCACAAGCGCCTATAATTATCCTCTTACCTTTAAAGTGTCGGCCACCTCTTTAGCCTTTCCTGATAGTAAAATTTCCTTACAGTCAATGTCATTTTAACCACCTCCAAATAAATTTTTCCACCTTATTTCAATCACAGCTTATGTGAAGATGTTTTCCTTAAAATCTGATGAGTAAAAAAAATCACCATTTTTCCATAAGTTATTGCCTCAGTCTTTAGAGGTTAATCACTGTCATGACTGACTCTCAATCATAATTAGAACATCTTTTATCTTAAGTCCTAATTGCCCTGAACAATTTCGACCATTATTGGTTCGATCCATACCTTCTCATGGTTTAACACGTGCCTCACTTGGCATCATTATAATTACGTCATATTTCCTTTATCAACATTTCCATTCTTGAGAATTTTGAATATTACCTTTCTCATTGCAAAACCTCTAAGGTTATCCTTGAATCGTTCCTCCTGTATTCCCTAGATACAGGGCATATCAAAATACCATTCACTATTACTAGAACCATTGTCTATATACTTCTGAAAAATTTCTCCACTAATCCTTAAAGGTCATCATTACCTTAATATTTTCCAATTCATACTGTCAAAACTCATACTATCCCTATTAAGGGTGAAATGCCAACCTGTATGCATTCCCCTAGGATTCATTTTAAGTTACCAATGTTCTATCCTTAATTCCACCTTTAAAAGGTACCTGCATCCTTCCATGGATAAATCAAGTCATATATCCTTGATATGGGTATCTTATTCAATCATTCCCACCTCGATAGTAAATGCCTAATTTCACAATAACATCTGTATACAAAATGAGGTTAATCAAAATGGCCTCCAAAAGATAACAACGGTTATCCGCTTTTCTTGCCTAATCTGGTAACGATAACAAGGATGTTCTGGAAGATATTGGTCGTGTTCAACGTGAACTTCTTCTTAATAATTCCTTATTTACTTTTGTTGTTTATCTCAACAGTCATCTCAATGTTGGGATATCTTTCATATCTGGCGTCTCCCTTTCTGGGTATCATGCCACCGGTCTTACACTTTACCTTCTTGAAGGTCACTTCCTTCATCCAATTTTCTTAATTTCTTACTTTCTTGTCTCCTCAGTCTATCCGCGTCTCATTATTTATCCTTCGAATTATCTCAAGGTTTCCTCGAATCTTCCCAACTTACAGGGGATAAAATATATGTATCTCTTATACCTTCAACCATCAATTTAACTCATGGTGAATCACTCTCATCCGGACGATTACATACTTTTCTATTTCTATTTCTACGAGTCTTTAGGGTTTCCTCATACCCAACTCCCTTATCATTCCTCAACTCTCTTGCCTTTATATTCCTTTCTCTTATCGTTATTTCATGAACCAACACAAGATAAGCATTGATTTCAAACATCCCGTCATTCTGGATTCGTGTCTTCAGAACGAATCTTGATAACTTTTACAACTTAGATTCATAATTCATCATACTCGTCTGCCTTTGTTCTGGCTCTTAAGCTTTTACACTATCTCCATAACCTTGGGAAGTACTTTCCTGAAAACAATTGACTGAACTTAAATCAGTTTATTATAATCTCTTGCTCTGTGTCTTCCTTGGCCTCTCACCAGCGGGTGGTCTCTCTCTTAGGAGGGTAAGTGACAAAACAGTCTTTTGTGGTTCGTCAATCATTTAGAGTCTCAAATGATTCATCTATTTCCTTTAGCCAGGCTCTTGCCTCGACTGGGTCAGCTTGTTCCTTGGAACTCTGAGAGCTTAGCGACTTAAAGGTCATGAAAGAATTTCCCACCGCACTGTCTCCTCAGGGTGGTGGTTGGGGATAATAGTCTAAGTTCTTTTTAGACAGGTCCATGAATTGCCGTATAGGAGTACCGTCTCGGGTCTCCTTTCCTTACTCGACTTTCTATTTCCTTAGTATGAAATGTTTCATCCTACTCCCCATAATTGGGGTCATCTTTTAATTTAAAACCCTCATTTTCCACTCCATTATGTCATGGGTTCCTTCTATCTTGATGGCGACCTCCCTGACTATCACGTTCAGGGTTTGCTCTAAATCTTATTCCTCAAACTAGCTTTCATCTAAGATCTCATCCTTACGCTCTTGAACTTTCGGAACCCAAATTCTATAGGAATACCTCATTATTCCCTTATCATCTTTCTCGATATTAACCTCTTATCTATTTGTTGGCTCTCTGCCTTCATTCATAACTTTTTCTGGCACAATATGATCTTTTCCAATAATTCGGGCTGTATTGCTATCTCAAACAGCTTTTCGGTACCGGCTCCGGTTACCTTCACTACTATTTCCATTTTCTCAAAATCTCTTATAAACTCTCCAAAAGACATTATCATCTTGAGTCTCTCCTTTTTACTAAGGGCATCAGCCACCATATTGGCTTACCCCGAATCATAAAGAATCTGCCAATCATAATTCTTGATTAGCTCTAACCGCCTCCTCTGGCGTATGTTGAGCTCTTTCTACGTAAGAATGTACTAGAGCACTTATGGCTTAGGTAATTCTCGCACTTCCCTCCATACAAGTAGTGCCTCCAATCTTTAGGGTAAAACTATTGCCACGAGCCTAAGCTCATGGGCGGTGATATCAAATTTCATATTACCTTAATTGTCTTGACGCAGACGCGATTATCTTGCTGTGCTAAGAAGCACCCTAATTCCTTATGCGAAGCGTCACTTACAAATCACAAAATCTCCTTTTTCCATCCGGCAATGCCAGCATAGGGGCCATTACCAACCTCTGCTTCAGTTCTTGAAAGTTGTTCTCGCATTTCTCTGTCCATTCGAACTTCTCAGTCTTACGAGTAAGCCGCGTTAAAGGGGCTACTATCTTTACAACTTGAACGAACCTCCGGTAGTGACCGGCCAATCCTACCTCTGGTAGTCGACCAAACCATGGTCATCAATTCATCAGTGGTCCTTTATCCAATCCTGTCAGGATCCTCCATGGGGTCCTTCTCAACAACTATCCCTACTAGGACAACATCCTCAATATCAACATCATCCGGTCCTGCATTAGGACACTCTATCGGATCCACAATCTGATCTCCAATAACTAATAAAACATCATCGCGTTGATGTTCCTCAACTTCAGGGTTCGGAGTCCCGCTACCATATACGATAACGAACTACGCTCCTATCACGATATTTATAAGGGTTCCCATAAGGGTTTTAACCGTCAGTACTACGTTAGGTAGCCCGACTATGAACTTGGCAAGAGTTCTTATTATCTTAGTGAATCTTATTATCTTAACGTCCCATCATCTCTGAGGTTTATAACGCTTAGCTCTGATACCATTTCTGTAACACCCCCAGATCCGGGGTCGGGGATCCGGGTCGTCATGGTCTTTCTTTCCACAATATCACTTCACTTAATTAATAAATAACCTTATGTTGTGACCCCACACTAACACACACCACAACCCGTTATAGTCTCAGAGATGAAATTTAAATAAGTACAAGTCTTTGAATCCACAATTTAAAAGTTATTACAACCCAAAATGATTACTTGATAAATTTACAGTTAATTGCCATTATCTGCCACAAGTTATAATTATACATAATTGATTCTCAAAAGTAGATGGTCTGATCTACAATAGATCTACCTCTGCAGCTATAGCAGCTACAACATCAACGGGAAGACGCAGGACGCTTCCCACGCGCTTGCGCTGGGTCTGCTGGAGTCTGGCCATCTTTCCTAACTGTTGTTGTGTGATGAAGAAATAAAGCAAGGGTGAGCAGCAAGCCCACCAAAATAATATGTATAATGATTTACAATATATGAGCCTACTCATAATACTCATAAAAGTCTTGGTTAAAAGAAATGAACCAAGTTTGATATCTTAATGCGATGAAGTCGCAAAATATTCAGTATATATACATATATACTTTTCAAAATATTGGAAGTCCTCTTCCATGCATAATATACACAAAGTCCCAGTGTATAACTGTATAAAAAAATATCTTTGCAAGGTGATCTCATATATCTAACCTTGTCTCAACGTTTTTCTGAAAATCTTTGTCATTCATAAGACAATTATTAATTAGATATAAGGTTAAAAGATGAAGTTACAAGATACCCCAATATACTTATATCTTTCCCAAATACTACTTGAACTACCACCGTTCAAGTTATAAATTAGCTTCAAAAGTTCATCACATAGATGAGACTATAAGACAAGATTTGAATAGATTAAATCTTTAAAATATTATCAAAATAAAATGAAGTTACGAGATACTTCATTTGATGTAAACATCATTTTGAAAACTTGACCCTGCCAACACTCAACAATCGCCCAACCGTAGCCTTTCCATCGAAGTGCTCTGGTTAGTGTTGCAAAAATTATCCAATTGGATGATGAACTCATTACGGGAGTTTGCCGCGCCAGGAAGACCACTTACGATGATCAGTCGTAGTAGTACAACCCCACCATTTTCTACATGTAGAGGAGAACCTGTCGGATTTACTTGTCAACCGAACACTGAACTCCTAAGGAATGGACTGCCTTAGCGGAACTTCCAGGCCATTTGGGCCAATATAATAAGGCTGGGCCGGCGCTACTCGACCACTTACGCCACTCCTAGTTCAGATGAAATCCATGACTCTGAAACGTAAAGCTCGTTTCCCCCTTTCCCCAAGTAGAAACTTGTTGATACGGCTCCAACAAGAAGTCGTATCTAGTTGGAAAGGAAAACTCACCGATATTTCCCAGGCGATGCCTGTTAATGGATTAACTTGTTCCAAGAATTTTACTTCCCGAATATTGGGTAAGTAATCAAAAACTCTTTTACCAAGACAGCAACCTTGTTGCGAATATAAAACACACCACCGAGCTGGATCCCCCATGTTTTGAGCGAGTATTTAAATCCCCTTTTTAAAAGGAAGATCTTAAATATAAAAATAGTTTTGGGATCCGCTTTAACTTTTGAAAATCATTTTAAAGACTCGAAAACACTTTAAAGAGTGTTTGGAGTAAAACTGATTTAATGAAGTAAATCAGTCCCCAGAATATTTAGAAAATGACTGAATGTTAATATTTAAATAATATTCCCATAAAGAATCATCTTTATAAAAATAATTGAAGTAGAAGTATTAAAACTTATACTTGAAACGAGTATTAAATAACCAAAGATATACTTTTATGAAAGTACTATCTTTATTTGAATAATTGAAAATAAGTTTGATTATTGACACCTTATTCTTTAATAAAATAAAGAATATACCTCGACAAATAATCGGAGTCATAGATCCTCAAATGAATATTCAAATAATATTCATTAAATAATATAAACTGAGTCATAAGCCTTCGAATGAATATTCAAATAATATTCAATAAATAATATAAAAGAGTCATAAGCCCTCTGATGAATATTCAAGTAATATTCAGATAAATAAACAAAAGGAGTCATACGCCTTCGAATAATATTCGAAATAATATTCAATAATAAAATAAAGTTTAAAGTTATCGAATAAACCTTATTCGATTAATAGTTTGGAAAAACTATAACCATATATATATATATATATATATATATATATATATATCCATATCCATATATACAAAAATCTACTCGGGATCCTCGACTCCCGGTTTTAGAAAATATTTTCACCTTTGGGTCCCTATACTAAGGGTATATGCAAGTTACCGCTATCCTCTAGCATAGGTATTATCAACTGAACCAACAGATATATATTTCAAGAATATGAAACAGGCATGCATATATACCATATCACATGCTACAATATATCGCAAGAATTTGCTAAATAACCAATATGCATTTATCGCAAGATCATGCATATACAAATGTATACATCACAACAACAGTATAACGGATAGAATACTTGCCTGAGCGACTGGGGTTACGAATGGCTCGGGACGAGTCTGGTAACCTATAAACAACAAGTAAGTTGGAATTAAACCAAAGTCACTTGTAAATCTATATTTTAACTAACTTAGACTCTAACGCTTGTTTTGCGCTCACTGATTCGCTTAAGCCACTCGGGTACCCTCGGCTCCACCATTTTTAATAATTTAACCTTTACGAGTTTTAAAGCGATTCCTTCGCGAGTGTCTTACCAACTGCCTAACACACTTACCATAAATGTTTCATACATTAATTAACCCATTTTGGTCTTTAATCTATGTTTCAAAGTAAGGCGAGGGGAAAAGTTTCGTTCGCGAAACGCCGTTACTTGAAACGGTCGTTTCTCCTAAACCGTGCATCGGAATCGAACGAACTACATATCAAAACGAAGCTCGTAACATGAGCTATCTAAACATGGCAGTGGTCATAAACTAGCAGGGGGTTCTCGGGTCCTAATGTTATGCACAAAAACAGTCTAAAGAAAATCGGACGTTACGACGGCTATGTTTACGCGTTTTCCCAATTTTAAACCATTCAATACCAACCACAAATCAACCCCAAATCAATCATACAACCAATATCCCTCCAAACCACATCATAACAGCCCCAACAAATCCACATTAACCATTTATACTTATTCCTCACATGAACTAAAAGCTTTACTTAGGTTCTTTAACTAATTACCAAGATTTACAACTCCAACAATGCAACAAAACCAACTAATCTCTACAAACTCAACCAAACTTCAACCAATCAAGCATCATGCTTCACATATGCTATATCAAACACATTCAATCCTAATTACTCAAAACTAAAGCTAGGGTTTGTAGTTTATACCTTCCTTGGAGAGTGGAGAATCAAGAGAATGGCTTGGAATCACCTTTAAAGCCCTTATCCAAGCTTAATCTAAACAAAACTTCAAGAACACAAATTTTAGTTCTTGAAAACACTATTCACCATCTTCTTTCATGATTTATAGAAAAATATTGGCTTGGAATTAGAAGCTTAAACTTATAGGAAGTATGTAACTATCCATGGGGAAGCTTAGATAATTACCTTGCTAAATAGTAAGTGGAGGAGCTTGGACTTTCATTTTTTAAGAAAAAACCCGAGAGCATGAAGAAGAAGAAGAGAGATTTTTGTGTTTTGGCTTGATTTGCTTTTGGTTGGTTGATTTTTGTTGTTTGCTTTAGTGAATTACCTAGTTGCCCTTGGTTTTGTGTGGTTAAAAAGTCACCACATCTCCTTCCTTTCTTGTCATGCCTATGTCATCCTCGTGATGTAATCCTCCCCTCCTTGTCCTCTTTCTATTGGTTGGATGACATCATTCCCACTAATCCCTTTGATTAACTTCCTAATCGTTTGCCTAATGACCGCTGATCTGTTATACGGTTCGCTTAACTTTCGTTTTCGTTTATCGTTTGAGGGATCATACCCGGGATCTTATTACTTAGGTTCCCTTAACCTTTCTCAATATATTGTATTCCTTTTTATGATCCTCTCTTATAATCCTTTAATTTAAATCCTTTTTATCCTGTTACCTTATACTCAATTCTCTCCGTATCTAGTGGATTTCCGGGAAAAATCAAAGTGTTCAGAATTGGATTCTGACGATCTTTACATACACTTATATACCACATAGAGTACTAATAATATCCCATAAGATCAATAACAGAACCCCTACATAGCGTGGCATGAACAGTTTTCTCATTCAGTAAAAACACTATTCATAAGGGTTTCAAAAATTTCCAAAAATTGGGGTTATTACAGTCTCTCCTCCTTAAAAGGATTCCGTCCCGGAATCGGATAGAAATAAATAGGGATACTTTCTTAGTATTGCACTTTCTAACTCTCAAGTCAATTTTCCCACATTGTGGTTCTACCATCAAACTCTTACTAGTTTGATAACCCTTCTCCTAAGCACTCGTTCCTTTTCACTCTATAACCCTTCCTGGTTGCTCCATATAGGTTACGTCGGGTTGCATATCTATGCGCTCATATGCCCCTATTTATCTGGCATCTGAATTACACTTCCTTAACATTAATACGTGAAACACGTTACAACCTGCTACATGTTCGGGGTTAGGGCTAGCTCATATGCTAACTTCCCAAACGTCTTAATATATCCAAGGGTCCAACAAATTGTAGACTTAGCTTTCCTTTCTTTCCGAACCTCATCAATCCTTTCCAAGGGATACCTATAACATTACTAGGTCCCCTATTTCATACTCTTTATTCTTTCGTGTCAAATCAACATACTTATCATGACCATCTTGGGCTACTACCAGCCGTCCTCTGATTAGATCTATCATATCCTTGGTCCTTTGGACTACTACGGGTCCGAGCATCTTGCGCTCTACAACTTCATCCTAACATAAGGGAGATCGACATTGTCTTCCCTCAATGATCTCATAAGGCGACATCTCGATAATGACATATGATCTATTGTCGTAAGATAACTCAATCCGAATTAAGTGATCATTCCAAATTCTTTCAAGTCTATTGCACAGACTCTCATTATTGCTTTTAACATTAGAGCTTCTGCTTCTCAATACCCATTCTTTTCCAGTTCGTAATCGCTACTACCTTCCGTTCCTAATATTATACTGGTTATACTTTTGCTCGTTAGCGTTCTATAACCTTTTAATAACCACGTCAACCTTAGTATCACGAATGTGTTCCCATTCCGCATACTACCACCACTTTATTACTCCTTTTTCAGTTGCTTCTATTTTCCAAAATTTGATCAATCAAATAGAAGTAAAGGAATTTGTTGAGAGATCACTAAGATCATGAACACTTGTTATATCGCATAGTTAGTACAGAAGGTGGCCAGCCTTTAGTACTTGACAAGCAATTAAACAATAGCTGGTATCCTACTAGGCTTCTATCACACAGATAGATAGTCATTCGGCAATACCTCCCCTTTCTGGAAGGGTTGTTCTTCTCAGCTTACATGAAATGAAAAGAAGAGAAAAGAACGAACTGAAGAGAATTGTATATATGAAAAAAATATACTGCCACAAAATATCTGGCTTGGAATCTACCTCTGAACTATAGAGGTTTGTCATAGGAGAACAAAACATATATGTATTTATATCAACATCAAGTATTATAGCATCGTATTTCACGTGCCTAAATATTTTCGCTATCCCGTCCATCATTCTATGGACCCATGCCCTTCCTCGAGCTTATACACCATTACCTTTGAAACTCCCTCGACATCGAAAATCGAATCTGGGATCTCATTCTATACATCATCGTTACTAGAATTCTATGCTTGCACGGCAACCTTCCTCGTATAATAATACGACTCTCTATTGATAAGAAAGAATAATTATTCACTAGGTATATACTCTACTTAATTAGTCTATCAATGATAACTTATACACTACCACGACCCGATTAGTGGTACTCAATCTCAACACCCATTCCAATACAACTCTCACGGTTGTAATCAGCTCATTACTCACAGAATCATTGCTGCCTTACTATGGTCCACCACTGACCTACTGTAGTCATTCATTTTCCATGAAGTCTTAATAGCCAACCATACGGAGTCTATCCATGTCGTATCAAATCATTCTAAGGAGGTAACATAATCACCACTCCTGATTCATGAAGAACACTCCTGATCCTGACATACATATATGACATGAAGCAATTAAAAGTGCAGAAGAGTTTCAATCGAAGCAACGATAGCAGGTTAATACCATTCTTAATCATACGCCCTAAGTAGAAGAATTAACTCAAGGGTTCATCTAGTCCTTTTTGAAACATGGTTCTGGCTCATCTCAAGATAGGACCTTATAAGATAGATAGCCCGTTCATGGCGATTACACGAATTAAACCTTTACCAACTACTATTACGGTTGGGTATTGCACAGTCATCAGGAGGAATGTCAATCTTCCAAACCATAATATAACCTTCACATTTTTAACCATCATCACTGTATTCTTTTGGCACAAGCGCCTATAATTATCCTCTTACCTTTAAAGTGTCGGCCACCTCTTTAGCCTTTCCTGATAGTAAAATTTCCTTACAGTCAATGTCATTTTAACCACCTCCAAATAAATTTTTCCACCTTATTTCAATCACAGCTTATGTGAAGATGTTTTCCTTAAAATCTGATGAGTAAAAAAAATCACCATTTTTCCATAAGTTATTGCCTCAGTCTTTAGAGGTTAATCACTGTCATGACTGACTCTCAATCATAATTAGAACATCTTTTATCTTAAGTCCTAATTGCCCTGAACAATTTCGACCATTATTGGTTCGATCCATACCTTCTCGTGGTTTAACACGTGCCTCACTTGGCATCATTATAATTACGTCATATTTCCTTTATCAACATTTCCATTCTTGAGAATTTTGAATATTACCTTTCTCATTGCAAAACCT
This sequence comes from Apium graveolens, assembly GCF_009905375.1. Lineage (NCBI taxonomy): Eukaryota > Viridiplantae > Streptophyta > Magnoliopsida > Apiales > Apiaceae > Apium > Apium graveolens. The sequence goes on along the minus strand of NW_027417557.1, from coordinate 133,662 downwards.
CTAAGGTTATCCTTGAATCGTTCCTCCTGTATTCCCTAGATACAGGGCATATCAAAATACCATTCACTATTACTAGAACCATTGTCTATATACTTCTGAAAAATTTCTCCACTGATCCTTAAAGGTCATCATTACCTTAATATTTTCCAATTCATACTGTCAAAACTCATACTATCCCTATTAAGGGTGAAATGCCAACCTGTATGCATTCCCCTAGGATTCATTTTAAGTTACCAATGTTCTATCCTTAATTCCACCTTTAAAAGGTACCTGCATCCTTCCATGGATAAACAAGTCATATATCCTTGATATGGGTATCTTATTCAATCATTCCCACCTCGATAGTAAATGCCTAATTTCACAATAACATCTGTATACAAAATGAGGTTAATCAAAATGGCCTCCAAAAGATAACAACGGTTATCCGCTTTTCTTGCCTAATCTGGTAACGATAACAAGGATGTTCTGGAAGATATTGGTCGTGTTCAACGTGAACTTCTTCTTAATAATTCCTTATTTACTTTTGTTGTTTATCTCAACAGTCATCTCAATGTTGGGATATCTTTCATATCTGGCGTCTCCCTTTCTGGGTATCATGCCACCGGTCTTACACTTTACCTTCTTGAAGGTCACTTCCTTCATCCAATTTTCTTAATTTCTTACTTTCTTGTCTCCTCAGTCTATCCGCGTCTCATTATTTATCCTTCGAATTATCTCAAGGTTTCCTCGAATCTTCCCAACTTACAGGGGATAAAATATATGTATCTCTTATACCTTCAACCATCAATTTAACTCATGGTGAATCACTCTCATCCGGACGATTACATACTTTTCTATTTCTATTTCTACGAGTCTTTAGGGTTTCCTCATACCCAACTCCCTTATCATTCCTCAACTCTCTTGCCTTTATATTCCTTTCTCTTATCGTTATTTCATGAACCAACACAACATAAGCATTGATTTCAAACATCCCGTCATTCTGGATTCGTGTCTTCAGAACGAATCTTGATAACTTTTACAACTTAGATTCATAATTCATCATACTCGTCTGCCTTTGTTCTGGCTCTTAAGCTTTTACATTATCTCCATAACCTTGGGAAGTACTTTCCTGAAAACAATTGACTGAACTTAGAATTAACATGTTAACTTCATAAATATCCAATTTGACATCCTTTAACCATCTCTTGGTACCACTTTCATACGAGTCAATATTGGTCCACATTTGGCTCTAATCTACCATGCAAGTCACTTTAAACCATATCAGAGTAATTTTGCACCTTATAAGACTAACTTGACACCATATATTGGTAGAATTAACATGTTAACATCATAAACATCCAATTTGACATCCTTTAACCATCTCTTTGTACAACTTTCATACGAGTCAATTTTGGTCCATATTTTGGCTCTAATCTACCATACAAGTCACTTTAAACCGTATTAGAGTAATTTTGCACCTTATAAGACTAACTTGCCACCATATAATGGTAGAATTAACATGTTAACATCATAAACATCCAATTTGACATCCTTTAACAATCTCTTGGTACCACTTTCATACGAGTCAATTTTGGTCCACATTTTGGCTCTAATCTACCATGTAAGTCACTTTAAACCATATTAGAGTAATTTTGCACCTTATAAGACTCACTTTCAACCATATATTGGAACAATTAACATGTTAACATCATAAACATCCAATTTGACATCCTTTAACCATCTCTTTGTACAACTTTCATACGAGTCAATTTTGGTCCACATTTTGGCTCTAATCTACCATGCAAGTCACTTTAAACCGTATTAGAGTAATTTTGCACCTTATAAGACTAACTTGCCACCATATAATGGTAGAATTAACATGTTAACATCATAAACATCCAATTTGACATCCTTTAACAATCTCTTGGTACCACTTTCATACGAGTCAATATTGGTCCACATTTTGGCTCTAATCTACCATGCAAGTCAGTTTAAACCGTATTAGAGTAATTTTGCACCTTATAAGACTAACTTGCCACCATATAATGGTAGAATTAACATGTTAACATCATAAACATCCAATTTGACATCCTTTAACCATCTCTTGGTACCACTTTCATACGAGTCAATTTTGGTCCACATTTTGGCTATAATCTACCATGTAAGTCCATTTAAACCATATTTGAGTAATTTTGCACCTTATAAGACTCACTTTCAACCATATATTGGTATAATTAACATGTTAACATCATAAACATCTAATTTGACATCCTTTAACCACCTCTTGGTACCACTTTCATATCTGTCAATTTTGGTCAACATTTTGGCTATAATCAACCATGTAAGTCACTTTAAACCATAATAGAGTAATTTTGCACCTTATAAGATTGACTTTCAACCATATATTGGTAGAAATAACATGTTAAAATCATAAACATCCAATTTGACATCATTTAACCATCTCTTGGTACCACTTTCAACGAGTCAATATTGGTCCACATTTTGGCTCTAATATACCATGCAAGTCACTTTAAACCGTATTAGAGTAATTTTGCACCTTATAAGACTAATTTGCCAACATATAATGGTAGAATTAACATGTTAATATCATAAATATCCAATTTGACATCCTTTAACCATTTCTTGGTACCACTTTCATACAAGTCAATTTTGGTCCACATTTTGGCTCTAATCTACCATGTAAGTCCCTTTAAACCATATTAGAGTAATTTTGCACCTTATAAGACTCACTTTCAACCATATATTGGTACAATTAACATGTTAACATCATAAACATCCAATTTGACATCCTTTAACCACCTCTTGGTACCACTTTCATACGAGTCAATTTTGGTCCATATTTTGGCTCTAATCAACCATGTAAGTCACTTTAAACCATATTAGAGTAATTTTGCATCTTATAAGACTCACTTTCAACCATATATTGGTAGAATTAACATGTTAACATCATAAACATTCAATTTGACATTCTTTAACCATCTCTTGGTACCACTTTCATAAGAGTCAATATTGGTCAACATTTTGGTTCTAATCTACCATGCAAATCACTTTAAACCATATTAGAGTAATTTTGCACCTTATAAGACTAACTTGCCACCATATATTGGTAGAATTAACATGTTAACATCATAAACATCAAATTTGACATCCTTTAACCATCTCTTTGTACCACTTTCACACGAGTCAATTTTGATCCACATTTTGGCTCTAATCAACCATGTAAGTCACTTTAAACTATATTTGAGTTATTTTGCACCTTATAAGACTCATTTTCAACCGTATATTGGTAGAATTAACATGTTAATATCATAAACATCCAATTTGACATCCTTTAACAATCTCTTGGTACCACTTTCATATGAGTCAATATTGGTCCACATTTTCGCTCTAATCTACCATACAAGTCACTTTAAACCGTATTAGAGTAATTTTGCACCTTATAAGACTAACTTGCCACCATATATTGGTAGAATTAACATGTTGACATCATAAACATCCAATTTGACATCCTTTAACCATCTCTTTATACAACTTGCATACGAGTCAATTTTGGTCCACATTTTGGCTCTAATCAACCATGTAAGTCACTTTAAACCATATTAGAGTAATTTTGCACCTTATAAGACTCACTTTCAACCATATATTGGTAGAATTAACATGTTAACATCATAAACATCCAATTTGACATCCTTTAACCATCTCTTTGTACAACTTTCATACGAGTCAATTTTGGTCCACATTTTGGCTCTAATCAACCACGTAAGTCACTTTAAACCATATTAGAGTAATTTTGCACCTTATAAGACTCACCTTCAACCATATATTGGTATAATTAACATGTTAACTTCATAAACATCCAATTTGACATCCTTTAACCATCTCTTGGTACCACTTTCATACGAGTCAATATTGGTCCACATTTTGGCTCTAATCTACCATACAAGTCACTTTAAACCGTATTAGAGTAATTTTGCACCTTATAAGACTAACTTGCCACCATATAATGGTAGAATTAACATGTTAACATCATAAACATCCAATTTGACATTCTTTAACAATCTCTTGGTACCACTTTCATACGAGTCAATTTTGTTCCACATTTTGGCTCTAATCTACCATGTAAGTCACTTTAAACCATATTAGAGTAATTTTGCACCTTATAAGACTCACTTTCAACCATATATTGGAACAATTAACATGTTAACATCATAAACATCTAATTTGACATCCTTTAACCACCTCTTGGTACCACTTTCATACGAGTCAATTTTGGTCCACATTTTGGCACTAATCAACCATGTAAGTCACTTTAAACCATATTAGACTAATTTTGCACCTTATAAGACTCACTTTCAACCATATATTGGTAGAATTAACATGTTAACATCATAAACATCCAATTTGACATCCTTTAACCATCTCTTGGTACCACTTTCATAAGAGTCAATTTTGGTCCACATTTTGGCTCTAATCAACCATGTAAGTCGCTTTAAACCATATTAGAGTAATTTTGCACCTTATAAGACTCACTTTCGACCATATATTGGTATAATTAACATGTTAACTTCATAAACATCCAATTTGACATGCTTTAACCATCTCTTGGTACCACTTTCATACGAGTCAATATTGGTCCACATTTTGGCTCTAATCTACCATACAAGTCACTTTAAACCGTATTAGAGTAATTTTGCACCTTATAAGACTAACTTGCCACCATATAATGGTAGAATTAACATGTTAACATCATAAACATCCAATTTGACATCCTTTAACAATCTCTTTGTACCACTTTCATACGAGTCAATTTTGGTCTACATTTTGGCTCTAATCTACCATGTAAGTCACTTTAAACCATATTAGAGTAATTTTGCAGCTTATAAGACTCACTTTCAACCATATATTGGAACAATTAACATGTTAACATCATAAACATCTAATTTGACATCCTTTAACCACCTCTTGGTACCACTTTCATACGAGTCAATTTTGGTCCACATTTTGGCACTAATCAACCATGTAAGTCACTTTAAACCATATTAAAGTAATTTTGCACCTTATAAGACTCACTTTCAACCATATATTGGTAGAATTAACATGTTAACATCATAAACATCCAATTTGACATCCTTTAACCATCTCTTGGTACCACTTTCATAAGAGTCAATATTGATCCACATTTTGGCTCTAATCTACCATGCAAGTCACTTTAAACCATATCTGAGTAATTTTGCACCTTATAAGACTCGCCACCATATATTGGTAGAATTAACATGTTAACATCATAAACATCCAATTTGACATCTTTAACCACCTCTTGGTACCACTTTCATACGGGTCAATGTTGGTCCACATTTTGGCTCTAATCAACCATGTAGGTCACTTTACACCATATTTGAGTGAATTTGCAACCTATAAGAGTCACTTTAAACCATATACTGGTACAATTAACATGTTATCATCATAAACATCCAATTTGAAATCCTTTAACCACCTCTTAGTACCACTTTCATACGAGTAAATAATGGTCCACATTTGGGCTCTAATGAACCACGTAAGTCACTTTAAACCATATTAGAGTAATTTTGCACCTTATAAGATTCACTTTCAACCATATATTGGTAGAATTAACATGTTAACTTCATAAACATCCAATTTGACATCCTTTAACCATCTCTTGGTACCACTTTCATACGAGTCAATATTCGTCCACATTTTGGCTCTAATCTACCATGAAAGTCATTTTAAACCGTATTAGAGTAATTTTGCACCTTATAAGACTAAATTGCAACCATATAATGGTAGAATTAACATGTTAACATCATAAACATCCAATTTGACATCCTTTAACAATCTCTTGGTACCACTTTCATACGAGTCAATTTTGGTCCACATTTTGCCTCTAATCCACCATGTAAGTCACTTTAAACCATATTAGAGTAATTTTGCACCTTATAAGACTAACTTGCCACCATATAATGGTAGAATTAACATGTTAACATCATGAACATCCAATTTGACATCCTTTAACAATCTCTTGGTACCACTTTCATACGAGTCAATATTGGTCCACATTTTGGCTCTAATCTACCATGCAAGTCACTTTAAACCATATTAGAGTAATTTTGCACCTTATAAGACTAACTTGCCACCATATAATAATAGAATTAACATGTTAACATCATAAACTTCTAATTTGACATCCTTTAACCATCTCTCGGTACCACTTTCATACGAGTCAATTTTGGTCCATATTTTGGCTATAATCTACCATGCAAGTCACTTTAAACCGTATTAGAGTAATTTTGAATCTTATAAGACTAACTTGCCACCATATAATGGTAGAATTAACATGTTAACATTATAAACATCCAATTTGACATCCTTTAACAATCTCTTGGTACCACTTTCATACGAGTCAATTTTGGTCCATATTTTGGCTCTAATCTACCATGTAAGTCACTTTAAACCATATTAGAGTAATTTTGCACCTTATAAGACTAACTTGCCACCATATAATGGTAGAATTAACATGTTAACATCATAAACATCGAATTTGATATCCTTTAACAATCTCTTGGTACCACTTTCATACGAGTCAATATTGGTCCACATTTTGGCTCTAATCTACCATGCAAGTCACTTTAAACCATATTTGAGTAATTCTGCACCTTATAAGACTAACTTGACACCATATATTGGTAGAATTAACATGGTAACATCATAAACATCCAATTTGACATCCTTTAACCATCTCTTTGTACAACTTTCATACGAGTCAATTTTGGTCCACATTTTGGCTCTAATCAACCATGTAAGTCACTTTAAACCATATTAGAGTAATTTTGCACCTTATAAGACTCACTTTCAACCATATACTGGTAGAATTAACATGTTAACTTCATAAATATCCAATTTGACATCCTTTAACCATCTCTTGGTACAACTTTCATACGAGTCAATATTTTTCCACATTTTGGCTCTAATCTACCATGCAAGTCACTTTAAACCGTATTAGAGTAATTTTGCACCTTATAAGACTAACTTGCCACCATATAATGGTAGAATTAATATGTTAACATCATAAACATCCAATTTGACATCCTTTAACAATCTCTTGGTACCACTTTCATACGAGTCAATTTTGGTCCACATTTTGGCTCCAATCTACTATGTAAGTCACTTTAAACCATATTAGAGTAATTTTGCACCTTATAAGACTAACTTGCCACCATATAATGGTAGAATTAACATGTTAACATCATAAACATCCAATTTGACATCCTTTAACCATCTCTTTGTACAACTTTCATACGAGTCAATTTTGGTCCATATTTTGGCTCTAATCAACCACGTAAGTCACTTTAAACCATATTAGAGTAATTTTGCACCTTATAAGACTCACCTTCAACCATATATTGGTATAATTAACATGTTAACTTCATAAACATCCAATTTGACATCCTTTAACCATCTCTTGGTACCACTTTCATACGAGTCAATATTGGTCCACATTTTGGCTCTAATCTACCATACAAGTCACTTTAAACCGTATTAGAGTAATTTTGCACCTTATAAGACTAACTTGCCACCATATAATGGTAGAATTAACATGTTAACATCATAAACATCCAATTTGACATTCTTTAACAATCTCTTGGTACCACTTTCATACGAGTCAATTTTGTTCCACATTTTGGCTCTAATCTACCATGTAAGTCACTTTAAACCATATTAGAGTAATTTTGCACCTTATAAGACTCACTTTCAACCATATATTGGAACAATTAACATGTTAACATCATAAACATCTAATTTGACATCCTTTAACCACCTCTTGGTACCACTTTCATACGAGTCAATTTTGGTTCACATTTTGGCACTAATCAACCATGTAAGTCACTTTAAACCATATTAGACTAATTTTGCACCTTATAAGACTCACTTTCAACCATATATTGGTAGAATTAACATGTTAACATCATAAACATCCAATTTGACATCCTTTAACCATCTCTTGGTACCACTTTCATAAGAGTCAATTTTGGTTCACATTTTGGCTCTAATCAACCATGTAAGTCGCTTTAAACCATATTAGAGTAATTTTGCACCTTATAAGACTCACTTTCGACCATATATTGGTATAATTAACATGTTAACTTCATAAACATCCAATTTGACATGCTTTAACCATCTCTTGGTACCACTTTCATACGAGTCAATATTGGTCCACATTTTGGCTCTAATCTACCATACAAGTCACTTTAAACCGTATTAGAGTAATTTTGCACCTTATAAGACTAACTTGCCACCATATAATGGTAGAATTAACATGTTAACATCATAAACATCCAATTTGACATCCTTTAACAATCTCTTTGTACCACTTTCATACGAGTCAATTTTGGTCTACATTTTGGCTCTAATCTACCATGTAAGTCACTTTAAACCATATTAGAGTAATTTTGCAGCTTATAAGACTCACTTTCAACCATATATTGGAACAATTAACATGTTAACATCATAAACATCTAATTTGACATCCTTTAACCACCTCTTGGTACCACTTTCATACGAGTCAATTTTGGTCCACATTTTGGCACTAATCAACCATGTAAGTCACTTTAAACCATATTAGAGTAATTTTGCACCTTATAAGACTCACTTTCAACCATATATTGGTAGAATTAACATGTTAACATCATAAACATCCAATTTGACATCCTTTAACCATCTCTTGGTACCACTTTCATAAGAGTCAATATTGATCCACATTTTGGCTCTAATCTACCATGCAAGTCACTTTAAACCATATCTGAGTAATTTTGCACCTTATAAGACTCGCCACCATATATTGGTAGAATTAACATGTTAACATCATAAACATCCAATTTGACATCTTTAACCACCTCTTGGTACCACTTTCATACGGGTCAATGTTGGTCCACATTTTGGCTCTAATCAACCATGTAGGTCACTTTACACCATATTTGAGTGAATTTGCAACCTATAAGAGTCACTTTAAACCATATACTGGTACAATTAACATGTTATCATCATAAACATCCAATTTGAAATCCTTTAACCACCTCTTAGTACCACTTTCATACGAGTAAATAATGGTCCACATTTGGGCTCTAATGAACCACGTAAGTCACTTTAAACCATATTAGAGTAATTTTGCACCTTATAAGATTCACTTTCAACCATATATTGGTAGAATTAACATGTTAACTTCATAAACATCCAATTTGACATCCTTTAACCATCTCTTGGTACCACTTTCATACGAGTCAATATTCGTCCACATTTTGGCTCTAATCTACCATGAAAGTCATTTTAAACCGTATTAGAGTAATTTTGCACCTTATAAGACTAAATTGCAACCATATAATGGTAGAATTAACATGTTAACATCATAAACATCCAATTTGACATCCTTTAACAATCTCTTGGTACCACTTTCATACGAGTCAATTTTGGTCCACATTTTGCCTCTAATCCACCATGTAAGTCACTTTAAACCATATTAGAGTAATTTTGCACCTTATAAGACTAACTTGCCACCATATAATGGTAGAATTAACATGTTAACATCATGAACATCCAATTTGACATCCTTTAACAATCTCTTGGTACCACTTTCATACGAGTCAATATTGGTCCACATTTTGGCTCTAATCTACCATGCAAGTCACTTTAAACCGTATTAGAGTAATTTTGCACCTTATAAGACTAACTTGCCACCATATAATAATAGAATTAACATGTTAACATCATAAACTTCTAATTTGACATCCTTTAACCATCTCTCGGTACCACTTTCATACGAGTCAATTTTGGTCCATATTTTGGCTATAATCTACCATGCAAGTCACTTTAAACCGTATTAGAGTAATTTTGAATCTTATAAGACTAACTTGCCACCATATAATGGTAGAATTAACATGTTAACATTATAAACATCCAATTTGACATCCTTTAACAATCTCTTGGTACCACTTTCATACGAGTCAATTTTGGTCCATATTTTGGCTCTAATCTACCATGTAAGTCACTTTAAACCATATTAGAGTAATTTTGCACCTTATAAGACTAACTTGCCACCATATAATGGTAGAATTAACATGTTAACATCATAAACATCGAATTTGATATCCTTTAACAATCTCTTGGTACCACTTTCATACGAGTCAATATTGGTCCACATTTTGGCTCTAATCTACCATGCAAGTCACTTTAAACCATATTAGAGTAATTCTGCACCTTATAAGACTAACTTGACACCATATATTGGTAGAATTAACATGGTAACATCATAAACATCCAATTTGACATCCTTTAACCATCTCTTTGTACAACTTTCATACGAGTCAATTTTGGTCCACATTTTGGCTCTAATCAACCATGTAAGTCACTTTAAACCATATTAGAGTAATTTTGCACCTTATAAGACTCACTTTCAACCATATATTGGTAGAATTAACATGTTAACTTCATAAATATCCAATTTGACATCCTTTAACCATCTCTTGGTACAACTTTCATACGAGTCAATATTTTTCCACATTTTGGCTCTAATCTACCATGCAAGTCACTTTAAACCGTATTAGAGTAATTTTGCACCTTATAAGACTAACTTGCCACCATATAATGGTAGAATTAATATGTTAACATCATAAACATCCAATTTGACATCCTTTAACAATCTCTTGGTACCACTTTCATACGAGTCAATTTTGGTCCACATTTTGGCTCCAATCTACTATGTAAGTCACTTTAAACCATATTAGAGTAATTTTGCACCTTATAAGACTAACTTGCCACCATATAATGGTAGAATTAACATGTTAACATCATAAACATCCAATTTGACATCCTTTAACAATCTCTTGGTACCACTTTCATACGAGTCAATATTGGTCCATATTTTGGCTCTAATCTACCATGCAAGTCACTTTAAACCGTATTAGAGTAATTTTGCACCTTATAAGACTAACTTTCCACCATATAATGGTAGAATTAACATGTTAACATCATAAACATCCAATTTGACATCCTTTAACAATCTCTTGGTACCACTTTCATACAAGTCAATTTTGGTCCACATTTTGGCTCTAATCTACCATGTAAGTCACTTTAAACAATATTAGAGTAATTTTGTACCTTATAAGACTAACTTGCCACCATATAATGGTAGAATTAACATGTTGACATCATAAACATCCAATTTTACATCCTGATAGGGATAAATAAATCCTGATTGTATAATTAAATATTGTAAGGTGTGGGCTGCTAGGCCCAATAAGAAGATGTATGACATTCAGACCAAAAAGGTCAATACATTGATCAGGCCTGATGGAACAAAGAAGGCCCAAAATCCCTGATTATTTATTAATTTTGTAATTAATAAATAAGGGAGGAAAATAGCTATTAAGATAAGTCCTAGTGGGAATATAAATCCTTGTAGATTGGCCTCCAAGGAACCTCATGAGATAAGGAGTCAGCTTCCTACTTCCTAGGACTCCTAAGTCTATCCTAATTCAGAGACTTGACCACCAAGTCTCTTATGCCAAGTCCAATTCTAGGACTCCCACACCTATATAAGGGGCCTCACCCCACAAATCAGAACTACATTTTTTGGCTTGATTCTCTAATTTACAGAGATGCGTAGGCATCTCGTAAAGACAGAATTAAGCTACGAAACACGAGAGCAGCCATTAAAGGCTTTGAGCTCCCGAATCTTAGTAATAAATACATCAAATAATAACCTTAGTTTTTTATCCATAACATTTGGCGCCGTCTGTGGGAAGGCACAACAACAACCATGGCGAGAACACGGAGAACAACTAGAGCTCTGGAGGAAGGAACACCATTGGGAACAACCCAGATGATTTCGTCCACCGTGGAGATACCTCCCCACTCAACTTATGCATCTACTCAAGCGGAAACCCAGATAGGGGCAACTCAACCTAAGCCACAAGGGACGACTCCCCCGACTATTCAAGGTACGAATCCTCAAGTTCAACAAGTACATATACCTATGAATTCCCGACCCGTCGGGTATGAATACTCAACTGTTGTTACTACTAACCCCCCTTATGAGATGCCCCTTCACCCTGAGGTTGGAGGAAGTGGATATGCTGGGCGAAGTGAAGCACGAGGGCAGTCGCCCCCCTATATACGAGGTTTGGCTCCTATCCCCGATGATCAGGAATTTTCTGGTCCTTACACTGAGAGAGACTCCGAATCTTCGGATGATGAAGTGACCCCGAGAAGGAGGCATCCTGGCAAAGAGCCAATGGCCGATGGAAGGCAACGCCCTCAAAGCACCCCAGGGGCGAATCCCCAAGAAGTGCAGGAAAGGATCAGGGCGCATGAGGCTGAGATCCAAAGGCTGAGGCGTGATTTGGAGGCTCACCAGGCCACCAGACCCCAGATACCTCCTAGAGGGAGAAATCCTCCTCCTGTCATAGACCTGGATGGTCCGGTACGAAGAAGGGCTGTCGTCCCAAGAACTGATCCAAGCAATCTCCTTCCCCTTGGAGATCCTGCTGATCCAACTCCACCCTTCATAGAAGAGATAATGAATGCCCATATCTCAAGGAAATTCATGATGCCCACTATCAAAGCCTATGATGGCACGGGAGACCCCGCTAATCATGTTAGGACATTCTCTAATGCACTGCTGCTGCAACCCGTGAATGATGCTATAAAGTGTCGGGCCTTCCCTCAAACCCTGTCAGGTATGGCTCAAAGATGGTACAGTCGCTTGCCCCCAAAATCTATTGGATCGTTCAGAGAATTAAGTCAGGCTTTTATTAAGCAATTCATCAGTGGAAGAGTCCATGAGAAAAGTTCAGCATCTCTTATGAGTCTTGTGCAGGGAGCTAAGGAATACTTGAGAGATTACCTGAATCGTTTTACAAAGGAGGCTTTAAAAGTCCCGGACCTTGATGATAAGGTAGCCATGATAGCACTGCAACAAGGAACTAGGGACGAGTTTTTCAAGATGTCCTTGGCCAAACGTCCCCCTGAAAGCATGTTGCAGCTCCAAGAGAGGGCAGGGAAGTATATCAAGGTTGAAGAAAGTATGAGGAAGACCGTAGTAAGTAATGAGCCCACTGGAGGCAAGAAGCGGAAAACTGATTTAGAATATATTGCAAAGGATAAATATCCTAGAACCGAACAAAACCCTGATTCAACCCCCAAGAAGGGAGGACCTGGGCAAAAGTTCACTGAATACGCTAAGTTGAATGCTCCTAGAAGTCAGATTTTGATGGAGATTGAGAAAGATAGAGATATTCGCTGGCCTAAGCCCTTGAAGGCTGATCCCACCAAGCTAGATAAGAGCAAGTATTGCAGGTTTCATAAGGATGTTGGCCATGACACCGATGAGTGTAGGCAGTTGAAAGATGAAATTGAGTTTTTGATTCGGAAAGGAAGATTGAATAAGTATACTGGAGATGGAGGGGACAGAAATAATAATGGAAGGAAGAACTTTGAAGATCGTAGGAGGGACCAAGACGATCAGGGGCGGAATCCCCAACCTAGAGGGCCAGTTATAAATGCAATTTTTGGAGGACCGCGACGCCCTCGAGGACCTGTGATAAACACGATCTTTGGAGGTCCAACTGCTGCTGGATTGTCCAAAAAATCCAGAAAGGCATATACTAGGGAGGTTATGCATATTGTTGGAGAAGCCCCGAAGAGGGCCAGGACAGAAGTAACATTGGCTTTTGATGATTCCGACCTAGAGGGTGTGAAGTTCTCTCATGACGACCCGCTGGTCATAACACCGATAATAGGAAATAGCCCGGTTAAGAGGGTTCTTGTGGATAATGGTGCTTCTGTGGATATCTTGCTCCACGACACTTTTCTAAGGATGGGGTATAACGACTCCCAGTTAACACCAACCGACATGCCGATATATGGATTTGCTGGAGTAGAATGTCCTGTGGAAGGGATAATCAAATTGACAACCACCATAGGTACGGAACCAAGGCAAGCGACGCAGATGCTGGATTTCGTGGTGGTAAAGGCTAGTTCAATTTATAATGCTATCATGGGGAGAACAGGGATACATGCCTTCAAGGAAGTCCCCTCTTCCTACCATTCGATCATGAAGTTTCCCACCCGAAACGGGATTGGAGAAGAGAGAGGAGATCAAAAAATGGCTAGAAGCTGTTATGTGGCCTCTTTGAGAGCAGATGGAGTCGGGGGGCAGGTTCTTCCTATTGAAGATATGGATGTCCGAGAAAATGACGAGAATAGAGGAAGGCCGATAGAAGACTTGGTTTCCGTTCCTTTAGACCCCGAAAATCCTGAGAGGATGACTTTCATTGGAGCCACATTAGAGGAGCCCCTTAGAGGGCAGTTGGTGAAATTTTTGCAAGAAAATAGTGATGTGTTTGCATGGTCAGCAGCTGATATGCCAGGCATAGACCCGGAGTTGATTATTCACAGGTTAAATGTGGATCCAAGTCGGAAGACAGTAAAACAAAAGAAAAGAATTTTTGCCCCAGAAAGACAAGAGGCTATAAAATAGGAAGTAGAAAAACTCTTAGAGGCTGGTTTCATTGAGGACATTCAATTTTCGGAGTGGTTAGCAAACCCTGTAATGGTGAAGAAGGCTAATGGAAAGTGGAGGATGTGTATAGATTTCACTGATCTGAATGATGCATGCCCCAAAGACTATTTTCCGCTGCCTAGAATTGATACTTTGATTGATGCCACTGCTGGACATGAGATGCTGAGTTTCATGGATGGATTTAGTGGATACAACCAGATCAAAATGCATAAGGATGACATTCCAAAGGTATCAATTATCACTGACTTTGGTGTTTATTGTTATCTTGTTATGGCGTTTGGTCTCAAGAATGCAGGAGCCACCTATCAAAGGTTGGTAAATAAAATTTTTAAGGATCTTATTGGTAAGACTATGGAAGTCTATGTTGATGACATGTTAGTCAAGAGTCTAGTAAAGACTGATCATATAGCCCATTCAAGGGAAGCTTTTGAGGTCCTGAGGTACCACAAGATGATGTTGAATCCTACGAAGTGTGCTTTCGGAGTAGGATCTGGAAAATTCTTGGCACTGATGGTCTCAAAGAGGGGAATTGAGGCTAACCCGGATAAAATAAAGGCAATCCTGGACATGGAACCACCAAAAACTGTTAAGGATGTTCAGAAGCTTACAGGAAGGGTTGTTGCGCTAGGACGATTCATCTCCAAGTCGGGGGACAAGTGTTTGTCATTCTTCAAGTCGCTAAAGAGCATCAAAGACTTTGTATGCAGTGAGGAAAACCAGAAGGCATTTGAAGAGTTAAAGAAGTATATGGCCCAGGCCCCGTTGTTGGCCAAGCCAGTTCTGAGTGAAGTTTTATTCTTGTACTTGGCTGTAATAACCCCAATTTTTGGAAATTTTTGAAACCCTTATGAATAGTGTTTTTGCTGAATGAGAAAACTTTTCATGCCACACTATGTAGGGGTCTGATATAGATATTCTGAGATTTTATTAGTACTTTATATGGGATATAAGTGTATGTAAAGATCGTCAGAATCCAAATCCGAACACTTTGATTTTTCCCGGAAATACACTAGATACCGAAAGAATTGAGTATAAGGTAACAGGATAAAAAGGATTTAAATTAAAGGATTATAAGAGAGGATCATAAAAGGAATACAATATATTGAGAAAGGTTAAGGGAACCTAAGTAATAAGATCCCGGGTATGATCCCTCAAACGATAAATGAAAATGAAAGTTAAGCGAACCGTATAGCAGATCAGCGGTCATTAGGCAAACAATTAGGAAGTTAATCAAAAGGATAAGAGAGGATGGTGTCATCCAACCAATAGAAAGAGGACAAAGGAGGGGTGATGACATCACAAAGTGATGCAAGCATGACATAGAAGGGAAGGAAATGTGGTGGATTGTTAACCACACAAAATCAAGGGTAAATGGGTAATTGGCCTAAAACAAAACAAAAATCTAGCAACCAAGCAAAACAAATCACAAAACACAAAAAAAAATCTCTCTTCTTCTCCTTGAAGCTCTCGGGTGCTTTTCTTAGAAAATGGAAGTCCAAGCTCCTCCACTTACTATTTAGCAAGGTAATTATCTAAGCTTCCCCATGGATAGTTACATACTTCCTATAAGTTTAAGCTTCTAATTCCAAGCCAATCTTTTTCTATAAATCATGAAAGAAGATGGTGAATAGTGTTTTCAAGAACTAAAATTTGTGTTCTTGAAGTTTTGTTTAGATTAAGCTTGGATAAGGACTTTAAGGGTGATTCCAAGCCATTCTCTTGATTCTCCACTCTCCAAGGAAGGTATAAACTACAAACCCTAGCTTTATTTTTGAGTAATTAGGATTGAATGTGTTTGATATAGCATATGTGAGGCATGATGCTTGATTAGTTGAAGTTTGGTTGAGTTTGTAGAGATTAGTTGGTTTTGTTGTATTGTTGGAGTTGTAAATCTTGGTAATTAGTTAAAGAACCTAAGTAAAGCTTTTAGTTCATGTGAGGAATAAGTATAAATGGTTAATATGGATTTGTTGGGGTTTTTATGATGTGATAAGGATGGATATTGGTTGTATGATTGATTTGGGGTTGATTTGTGGTTGGTATTGAATGGTTTAAAATTGGGAAAACGCGTAAACATAGTCGTCGTAACGTCCGATTTTCTTTGGACTGTTTTTGTGCATAGCATTAGGACCCGAGAACCCCCTGCTAGATTATGACCACTTCCATTTTTAGATAGCTCATGTTACGAGCTTCGTTTTGATATGTAGTACGTTCGATTCCGATGCACGGTTTAGGAGAAACGACCGTTTCAAGTAACGGCGTTTCGCGAACGAAACATTTCCCCTCGCCTTACTTTGAAACATAGGTTAAAGACCAAAAAGGGTTAATTAATGTATGAAACATTTATGGTAAGTGTGTTAGGAAGTTGGTAAGACACTCGCGAAGGAATCGCTTTAAAAATCGTAAAGGTTAAATTATTAAAAATGGTGGAGCCGAGGGTACCCGAGTGACTTAAGCGAATCAGTGAGCGCAAAACGAGCGTTAGAGTCTAAGTTAGTTAAAGTATAGATTTACAAGTGACTTTGGTTTAATTCCAACTTACTTGTTGCTTATAGGTTACCAGACTCGTCCCGAGGCATTCGTAACCCCCCAAGTCGCTCAGGCAAGTATTCTATCCGTTATACTGTTGTTGTGATGTATACACTTGTATATGCATTATCTTGCGATAGATGCATGTTGGTTATTTAGCAAATTCTTGCGATATATTGTAGCATGTGATATGGTATATATGCATGCCTGTTTCATATTCTTGGAATATATATCTGTTGGTTCAGTTGATAATACCTATGCTAGAGGATAGCGGTAACTTGCATATACCCTTAGTATAGGGACCCAAAGGTGAAAATATTTTCTAAAACCGGGAGTCGAGGATCCCGAGTACATTTTGTATATATGGATATGGATATATATATATATATATAGTTTTTCCAAACTATTAATCGAATAAGGTTTATTCGATAACTTTAAACTTTATTTTATTATTGAGTATTATTTCGAATATTATTCGAAGGCGTATGACTCCTTTTATTTATTTATTGAATATTATTTGAATATTCATTCGAGGGCTTATGACTCTTTTATATTATTTATTGAATATTATTTGAATATTCATTCGAAGACTTATGACTCAGTTTATATTATTTAATGAATATTATTTGAATATTCATTTGAGGATCTATGACTCCGATTATTTGCTGAGATATATTCTTTATTTTATTAAAGAATAAGGTGTAAATAATCAAACTTATTTTCGATTATTCAAATAAAGATAATACTTTCATATAAGTATATCTTTGGTTATTTAATACTCGTTTCAAGTATAAATTTTAATACTTCTACTTCAATTATTTTTATAAAGACTATTCTTTATGGGAATATTATTTAAATAATAATATTCGGTCATTTTCTAAATATTCTGGGGACTGATTTACTTCATTAAATCAGCTTTACTCCAAACACTCTTTAAAGTGTTTTCGAGTCTTCAAAATGATTTTTAAAAGTCAGAGTGGATCCCAAAACTCTTTTTTTATATTTAAGATCTTCCTTTTAAGGGGATTTAAATACTCGCTCAAAACCTGGGGAATCCGGCTCTGTGGTGTATTTTATATTCGCAACGAGGTTGCTGTTTTGAGAAAACAATTTGATTACTTGCCCAATGTTCGGGAAGTAAGTCCATTTGATTGAGTCGGCATAAGCGACAGGCCGGGGTACGGTCTATTATTGTGTAAGTGGCTGGGTGGCAGTCCATCAACGCGTGAGGGGCCGGGTAACGGTCTAGCGCGAGGTCCTAATGCGGCCAGGGTGATGACCGGTGAGGAATTCATCCATCTACAGTAGAAAAGGTTACTTATTGGTATCTTTGCCTGATCAGCAAGATATCTGGTTTATGCCAAAATTCTTTTCCTTTCCAAAATTCATTGGATGTTTCAAACTCTGTTCATACTTTACATAACAGAGGTTCCAGGAAATGTTTAAGAGATATATATATGTGGATATATATATATCGGGACTAAATAAAGTATCTCGTAACTTTATTTCATTCAATAATATTTCAAAGATTGAATCTATTCAAATATTGTCTTGTAGTCTCATCTATGTGATGAACTTTTGAAACTGATTATAACTTGAACGGTGGTAGTTCAAGTAGTATTGGGAAAGATATAAGTATATTGGGGTATTTGGTAACCTCATCTTTTAAATTTATATATAATTAATAATTGTCTTATGAATGACAAAGATTTTCAGAAAAACGTTGAGACAAGGTTAGATATATGAGATCACCTTGCAACGATATTTTTTTATACAGTTATACACTGGGACTTTGTGTATATTATGCATGGAAGAGGACTTCCAATATTTTGAAAAGTATATATGTATATATACTGAATATTTTGCGACTTCATCGCATTAAGATATCAAACTTGGTTCATTTCTTTTGACCAAGACTTTCATGAGTATTATGAGTAGGCTCATATATTGTAAATCATTATACATATTATTTTGGTGGGCTTGCTGCTCACCCTTGCTTTATTTCTTCATCACACAACAACAGTTAGGAAAGATGGCCAGACTCCAGCAGACCCAGCGCAAGCGCGTGGGAAGCGTCCCGCGTCTTCCCGTTGATGTTGTAGCTGCCATAGCTGCAGAGGTAGATCTATTGTAGATCAGACCATCTACTTTTGAGAATCAATTATGTATAATTATAACTTGTGGCAGATAATGGCAATTAACTGTAAATTTATCAAGTAATCATTTTGGGTTGTAATAACTTTTAAATTGTGGATTCAAAGACTTGTACTTATTTAAATTTCATCTCTGAGACTATAACAGGTTGTGGTGTGTGTTAGTGTGGGCTCACAGCATAAGGTTATTATTATTAATTAAGTGAAGTGATATTGTGGAAAGAAAGACCGTGACGACCTGGATCCTCGACCCCGGATCTGGGGGTGTTACAGAAATGGTATCAGAGCTAAGCGTTATAAACCTCAGAGATGATGGGATGTTAAGATAATAAGTTCACAAAGATAATAAGAACTCTTGCCAAGTTCATAGTCGGGCTACCTAACATAGTACTGACAGTTAAAACCCTTATGTGAACCCTTATAAATATCGTGATAGGAGCGTAGTTCGTTATCGTATATGGTAGCGGGACTCCGAACCCTGAGGTTGAGGAGCAACATCGCGATGATATTTTATTACTAATTGGAGATCGGATTGTGGATCCGATAGAGTGTCCTAATGCAAGACCGGATGATGTTGATATTGAGGATTTAGCGGTTGAGGATGTTGTCCTAGAAGGGATATTTGTTGAGGAGGATCCCATGGAGGATCCTGACAGGATTGGATAAAGGACCACTGATGAATTGATGATCATGGTTTGGTCGACTACCAGAGGTAGGATTGGCCGGTCACTACCGGAGGTTCGTTCAAGTGGTAAAGATAGTAGCCCCTTTAACGCGGCTTACTCGTAAGACTGAGAAGTTCGAATGGACAGAGAAATGTGAGAACAGCTTTCAAGAACTGAAGCAGAGGTTGGTGATGGCCCCTATGCTGGCGTTGCCGGATGGAAAAGGAGATTTTGTGAAGTGTAGTGACGCTTCGCACAAGGGCTTAGGGTGCGTGCTTATGCAGCACGGTAAGGTAATCGCGTACATGTCAAGACAATTAAGGTAATATGAAATTCAATATCCCCGCCCATGAGCTTAGGCTCGTGGCAATAGTTTTACCCTAAAGATTGGAGGCACTACTTGTATGGAGAGAAGTGCGAGAATTACCTAAGCCATAAGTGCTCTAGTACATTCTTACGTAGAAAGAGCTCAACATACGCCAGAGGAGGCGGTTAGAGCTAATCAAGAATAATGATTGGGAGATTTTTTATCATGCGGGGAAAGCCAATATGGTGGCTGATGCCCTTAGTAAAAAGGAGAGACTCAAGATGATGATGTCCTTTGGAGAGTTTATAAGAGATTTTGAGAAAATGGAAATAGTAGTGAAGGTAACCGGAGCCGGTACCGAAAAGCTGTTTGAGATTGCAATACAGCCCGAATTATTGGAAAAGATCATATTGTGCCAGAAAAAGTTATGAATGAAGGCAGGGAGCCAACAATTAGATAAAAGATTAATATCGAGAAAGATGATAAGGGAATAATGAGGTATTCCTATAGAATTTGGGTTCTAAAAGTTCAAGAGCGTAAGGATGAGAACTTAGATGAGAGCCATAGTTTGAGGAATAAGATTTAGAGTAAACCCTGAACGTGATAGTCAGGGAGGTCACCATCAAGATAGGAAGAACCCATGACATAATGGAGTGGAAAATAAGGATTTTAAATTAAAAGATGACCCCAATTATGGGGAGTAGGATGAAACATTTCATACTAAGGAAACAGAAAGTCGAGTAAGGAAAGGAGACCCGAGACGGTACTCCTATACGGAAATTCATGGACCTGTCTAAAAAGAACTTAGACTATTATCCCCAACCACCACCCTGAGGAGACAGTGCGGTGAGAAATTCTTTCAGGACCTTTAAGTCGCTAAGCTCTCAGAGTTCCATGGAACAAGCTGACCCAGCCGAGGCAAGAGCCTGGCTAAAGGAAATATAGGAATTATTGGAGATTCTAAATGATTGACGAATCACAAAAGACTGTTTTTGTCACTTACCCTCCTAAGAGAGAGACCACCCGCTGGTGAAAGGCCAAGGAAGGCACGGAGCAAGAGATTATAATAAACTGATTTAAGTTCAGTCAATTGTTTTCAGGAAAGTAATTCCCAAGGTTATGGAGATAGTGTAAAAGCTTTAGAGCCAGAACAAAGGCAGACGAGTATGATGAATTATGAATCTAAGATGTAAAAGTTGTCAAGATTCGTTCTGTAGACACGAATCCAGAATGACGGGATGTTTGAAATCAATGCTTATGTTGTGTTGGTTCATGAAATAATGATAAGAGAAAGGAATATAACGGCAATAGAGTTTGAGGAATGACAAGGGAGTTGGGTATGAGGAAACCCTAAAGACTCATAGCAATAGACATAGAAAAGTATGTAATCGTCAGGATGAGGGTGATTCACCATGAGTTAAAGTTGATGGTTGAAGGCATACGAGTTATGTATAGTTTATCCCCTGTAAGTTGGGAGGATTCGAGGAAACCTTGAGATAATTCGAAGGATAAATAATGAGACGCGGATAGACTAAGGGGATAAGAAAGTAAGAAATTAAGAAAATTGGATGAAGGAAGTGACCTTCAAGAAGGTGAAGTGTAAGACCGGTGGCATGATACCCAGAAAGGGAGACGCCAGGTATGAGAGATATCCCAACATTGAGATGACTGTTGAGATAAACAGCAAAAGTAAATAAGGAATTATTAAAAAGAAGTTCACGTTAAACATGACCAATATCTTCCAGAACATCCATGTTATCATTACCAAATCAGGAAAGAAAAGCGGATAACCGTTGTTATCTTTTGGAGGCCATTTTGATTAACCTCATTTTGTATACAGATGTTATTGTGAAATTAGGCATTTACTATCGAGGTGGGAATGATTGAATAAGATACCCATATCAGGGATATATGACTTTATTTATCCATGGAAGGATGCTTGTACCTTTTTAAAAGGTGGAATTAAGGATAGAACATTGGTAACTTAAAACGAATCCTAGGGGAATGCATAAAGGTTGGCATTTCACCCTTGATAGGGATAGTATGAGTTTTGACAGTATGAATTGGAAAGCATTAAGGTAATAATAACCTTTAAGAATCAGTGGAGAAATTTTTTTCAAAAGTATATAGACAATGATTCTAGTATTAGTATATGGTATTTTGATATGCCCTGTATCTAGGGAATACAGGAGGAACGATTCAAGGATAACCTTAGAGGTTTTGCAATGAGAAAGGTAATATTCAAAATTCTCAAGAATAGAAATGTTGATAAAGGAAATATGACGTAATTATAATGATGCCAAGTGAGGCACGTGTTAAACCACGAGAAGGTATGGATCGAACCAATAATGGTCGAAATTGTTCAGGGTAATTAGGACTTAAGATAAAAGATGTTCTAATTATGATTGAGAGTCAGTCTTGACAGTGATTAGCCTCTAAAGACTGAGGTAATAACTTATGGAAAAAAAAATGGTGATATTTTTTTTCCCATCTGATTTTAAGGAAAACATCTTCACTCAAGCAGTGATCGGAAATAAGGTAGAAAATTTATTTGGAGGTGGTTAAAATGACATTGACTGTAAGGAAATTTTACTATCAGGAAAGGCCAAAGAGGTGGCCGACACTTTAAAGGTAAGTGGATAATTATAGGCGCGTGTGCCAAAAGAATACAGTGATGATGGTTAAAAATGTGAAGGTTGAATTATGGTTTGGAAGATTGACATTCCTTCTGATGACTGTGCAATACCCAACCATAATAGTAGTTGGTAAAGGTTTAATTCGTGTAATCGCCATGAACGGGCTATCTATCTTAGGAGGTACTATCTTGAGAATAAGCCAGGACCATGTTTCCAAAAAGACTAAACGAACCTTTGAGTTAAGTCTTCTATTTAAGGCATATGATTAAAAATGGTATTAACCTGTTATCGTTGCTTTGATTGAAACTCTTCTGCAATCTTATCTGCTTCATGTCATGAAAGTACGTCAGAGTTTGGAGTGTTCTTCATGAATTGTGATTGGTGGTTATGTTAACTCCTTAGGAGAATTAGATACGACCTGTATGGACTCCGTATGGTCAGCTATTAAGACTTCATGGAAAATGAATGACTACAGTAGGTCAGTGGTGGACCATAGTAAGGCAGTAATGATTCTGTGAGTAATGAGCTGGTTACAACTGTGAGAGTTGTATTGGAATGGGTGTTGAGATTGAGTACCACTAATCGGGTAGTGGTAGGGTATAAGTTATCATTGATAGACTAATTAAGTAGAGTATCTACCTATTGAATATTTATTCTTTCTTATCAATAGAGAGCCGTATTATTATACGAGGAAGGTTGCGGTGCAAGCATAGAATTCTAGTAACGATGATGTATAGAATGAGATCCCAGATTCGATTTTTGATGTCGAGGGAGTTTCAAAGGTGATTGTGTATAAGCTCGAGGAAGAGTGTGGGTCTATAGAATGATGGACGGGATAGCGAAAATATTTAGGCATGGGAAATACGAGGCTATAATGCTTAATGTTGATTTATATACGTATATGATTTGTTCTCCTATGACAAACCTCTATAGTTCAGAGGTAGGTTCCAAGCCAGATATTTTGTGGCAGTATATTTTTTTTTCTTTCTTTCATATATACAATTCTCTTCAATTCGTTCTTTTCTCTTCTTTTCATTTCATGTAAGCTGAGAAGAACAACCCTTCCAGAAAGGGGAGGTATTGCCGAATGACTATCTATCTGTGTGATAGAAGCCTAGTAGGATACCAGCTATTGTTTAATTGCTTGTCAAGTACTAAAGGCTGGCCACCTTCTGTACTAACTATGCAATATAACAAGTGTTCATGATCATAGTGATCTCTCAATAAATTCTTTTACTTCTATATGAAGGATTAAGCTTTCGAAGATAGAAACAGCTGAAAAAGGAGTAGTAAAGTTATGGTGGTATTCGGAATGGAAACACATTCGTGATACTAAGGTTGACGTGGTTATTAAAAGGTTATAGAACGCTAGTGAGCAAAAGTGTAACCGGTATAATATTAGGAACGTAAGGTAGTAGCGATTACGAACTGGAAAAGAATGGGTATTGAGACGCCAAAGCTATAGTGCTAGAAGCTGTGATAAAATTCCATGCAATAGACTTGAAAGAATTTGGAATGATCACTTAATGCGGATTGAGTTATCTTACGACAATAGATCATATGTCATTATCAAGATGTCGCCTTATGAGATCCTTGAGGGAAGACAATGTCGATCTCCCTTATGTTAGGATGGAGTTGTAGAGCGCAAGATGCTCGGACCCGCAGTAGTCCAAAGGACCAAGGGTATGATAGATCGAATCAGAGGACGGCTGGTAGTAGCCCAAGATGGACATGATAAGTATGTTGATTTGACACGAAAGGATAAAGAGTATGAAATAGGGGACCTAGTAATGTTATAGGTATCCCCTTGGAAACCCTTGAAAAGGATTGATGAGGTTCGGAAAGAAAGGAAAGCTAAGTCTACAATTTGTTGGACCCTTGGATATATTAAGACGTTTGGGAAGTTAGCATATGAGCTAGCCCTACCCCCGAACCTGTAGCAAGTTCATAACGTGTTTCACGTATCAATGTTAAGGAAGCGTAATTCAGATGCCAGATAAATAGAGGCATATGAGCGCATAGATATGCAACCCGACGTAACCTATAAGGAGCAACCAGGAAGGGTTATAGAGTGAAAAGGAGCAAGTGCTTAGGAGAAGGATTATCAAACTAGGCAGAGTTTGGTGGTAGAACCACAATATGGGAAAATTGACTCGAGAGTTAGAAAGTGTAATACTAAGAAAGTATCCCTATTCATTTCTATCTGATTCCGGGACGGAATCCTTTTAAGGAGGGGAGACTGTAATAACCCCAATTTTTGGAAATTTTTGAAACCCTTATGAATAGTGTTTTTGCTGAATGAGAAAACTTTTCATGCCACACTATGTAGGGGTTCTGATATGGATATTCTGAGATTTTATTAGTACTTTATATGGGATATAAGTGTATGTAAAGATCGTCAGAATCCAAATCCGAACACTTTGATTTTTCCCGGAAATACACTAGATACCGAAAGAATTGAGTATAAGGTAACATGATAAAAAGGATTTAAATTAAAGGATTATAAGAGAGGATCATAAAAGGAATACAATATATTGAGAAAGGTTAAGGGAACCTAAGTAATAAGATCCCGGGTATGATCCCTCAAACGATAAACGAAAACGAAAGTTAAGCGAACCGTATAGCAGATCAGCGGTCATTAGGCAAACAATTAGGAAGTTAATCAAAAGGATAAGAGAGGATGGTGTCATCCAACCAATAGAAAGAGGACAAAGGAGGGGTGATGACATCACAAAGTGATGCAAGCATGACATAGAAGGGAAGGAAATGTGGTGGATTGTTAACCACACAAAATCAAGGGTAAATGGGTAATTGGCCTAAAACAAAACAAAAATCTAGCAACCAAGCAAAACAAATCACAAAACACAAAAAAAAAATCTCTCTTCTTCTCCTTGAAGCTCTCGGGTGCTTTTCTTAGAAAATGGAAGTCCAAGCTCCTCCACTTACTATTTAGCAAGGTAATTATCTAAGCTTCCCCATGGATAGTTACATACTTCCTATAAGTTTAAGCTTCTAATTCCAAGCCAATATTTTTCTATAAATCATGAAAGAAGATGGTGAATAGTGTTTTCAAGAACTAAAATTTGTGTTCTTGAAGTTTTGTTTAGATTAAGCTTGGATAAGGACTTTAAGGGTGATTCCAAGCCATTCTCTTGATTCTCCACTCTCCAAGGAAGGTATAAACTACAAACCCTAGCTTTAGTTTTGAGTAATTAGGATTGAATGTGTTTGATATAGCATATGTGAGGCATGATGCTTGATTGGTTGAAGTTTGGTTGAGTTTGTAGAGATTAGTTGGTTTTGTTGTATTGTTGGAGTTGTAAATCTTGGTAATTAGTTAAAGAACCTAAGTAAAGCTTTTAGTTCATGTGAGGAATAAGTATAAATGGTTAATATGGATTTTTTGGGGTTGTTATGATGTGATAAGGATGGATATTGGTTGTATGATTGATTTGGGGTTGATTTGTGGTTGGTATTGAATGGTTTAAAATTGGGAAAACGCGTAAACATAGCCGTCGTAACGTCCGATTTTCTTTGGACTGTTTTTGTGCATAGCATTAGGACCCGAGAACCCCCTGCTAGATTATGACCACTTCCATTTTTAGATAGCTCATGTTACGAGCTTCGTTTTGATATGTAGTACGTTCGATTCCGATGCACGGTTTAGGAGAAACGACCGTTTCAAGTAACGGCGTTTCGCGAACGAAACATTTCCCCTCGCCTTACTTTGAAACATAGGTTAAAGACCAAAAAGGGTTAATTAATGTATGAAACATTTATGGTAAGTGTGTTAGGCAGTTGGTAAGACACTCGCGAAGGAATCTCTTTAAAACTCGTAAAGGTTAAATTATTAAAAATGGTGGAGCCGAGGGTACCCGAGTGACTTAAGCGAATCAGTGAGCGCAAAACGAGCGTTAGAGTCTAAGTTAGTTAAAGTATAGATTTACAAGTGACTTTGGTTTAATTCCAACTTACTTGTTGCTTATAGGTTACCAGACTCGTCCCGAGCCATTCGTAACCCCCCAAGTCGCTCAGGCAAGTATTCTATCCGTTATACTGTTGTTGTGATGTATACACTTGTATATGCATTATCTTGCGA
Organism: Apium graveolens; assembly: GCF_009905375.1. Taxonomy (NCBI): domain Eukaryota; kingdom Viridiplantae; phylum Streptophyta; class Magnoliopsida; order Apiales; family Apiaceae; genus Apium; species Apium graveolens. Next base: position 106,683 of record NW_027417557.1, on the reverse strand, counting down.
TAGATGCATGTTGGTTATTTAGCAAATTCTTGCGATATATTGTAGCATGTGATATGGTATATATGCATGCCTGTTTCATATTCTTGGAATATATATCTGTTGGTTCAGTTGATAATACCTATGCTAGAGGATAGCGGTAACTTGCATATACCCTTAGTATAGGGACCCAAAGGTGAAAATATTTTCTAAAACCGGGAGTCGAGGATCCCGAGTACATTTTGTATATATGGATATGGATATATATATATATTTATATATATATATATGGTTATAGTTTTTCCAAACTATTAATCGAATAAGGTTTATTCGATAACTTTAAACTTTATTGTATTATTGAGTATTATTTCGAATATTATTCGAAGGCGTATGACTCCTTTTATTTATTTATTGAATATTATTTGAATATTCATTCGAGGGCTTATGACTCTTTTATATTATTTATTGAATATTATTTGAATATTCATTCGAAGACTTATGACTCAGTTTATATTATTTAATGAATATTATTTGAATATTCATTTGAGGATCTATGACTCCGATTATTTGCTGAGATATATTCTTTATTTTATTAAAGAATAAGGTGTAAATAATCAAACTTATTTTCGATTATTCAAATAAAGATAATACTTTCATATAAGTATATCTTTGGTTATTTAATACTCGTTTCAAGTATAAATTTTAATACTTCTACTTCAATTATTTTTATAAAGACTATTCTTTATGGGAATATTATTTAAATAATAATATTCGGTCATTTTCTAAATATTCTGGGGACTGATTTACTTCATTAAATCAGCTTTACTCCAAACACTCTTTAAAGTGTTTTCGAGTCTTCAAAATGATTTTTAAAAGTCAGAGTGGATCCCAAAACTCTTTTTTTATATTTAAGATCTTCCTTTTAAGGGGATTTAAATACTCGCTCAAAACCTGGGGAATCCGGCTCTATGGTGTATTTTATATTCGCAACGAGGTTGCTGTTTTGAGAAAACAATTTGATTACTTGCCCAATGTTCGGGAAGTAAGTCCATTTGATTGAGTCGGCATAAGCGACAGGCCGGGGTACGGTCTATTATTGTGTAAGTGGCTGGGTGGCAGTCCATCAACGCGTGAGGGGCCGGGTAACGGTCTAGCGCGAGGTCCTAATGCGGCCAGGGTGATGACCGGTGAGGAATTCATCCATCTACAGTAGAAAAGGTTACTTATTGGTATCTTTGCCTGATCAGCAAGATATCTGGTTTATGCCAAAATTCTTTTCCTTTCCAAAATTCATTGGATGTTTCAAACTCTGTTCATACTTTACATAACAGAGGTTCCAGGAAATGTTTAAGAGATATATATATATGTGGATATATATATATCGGGACTAAATAAAGTATCTCGTAACTTTATTTCATTCAATAATATTTCAAATATTGAATCTATTCAAATCTTGTCTTGTAGTCTCATCTATGTGATGAACTTTTGAAACTGATTATAACTTGAACGGTGGTAGTTCAAGTAGTATTGGGAAAGATATAAGTATATTGGGGTATTTGGTAACCTCATCTTTTAAACTTATATATAATTAATAATTGTCTTATGAATGACAAAGATTTTCAGAAAAACGTTGAGACAAGGTTAGATATATGAGATCACCTTGCAACGATATTTTTTTATACAGTTATACACTGGGACTTTGTGTATATTATGCATGGAAGAGGACTTCCAATATTTTGAAAAGTATATATGTATATATACTGAATATTTTGCGACTTCATCGCATTAAGATATCAAACTTGGTTCATTTCTTTTGACCAAGACTTTCATGAGTATTATGAGTAGGCTCATATATTGTAAATCATTATACATATTATTTTGGTGGGCTTCCTGCTCACCCTTGCTTTATTTCTTCATCACACAACAACAGTTAGGAAAGATGGCCAGACTCCAGCAGACCCAGCGCAAGCGCGTGGGAAGCGTCCCGCGTCTTCCCGTTGATGTTGTAGCTGCCATAGCTGCAGAGGTAGATCTATTGTAGATCAGACCATCTACTTTTGAGAATCAATTATGTATAATTATAACTTGTGGCAGATAATGGCAATTAACTGTAAATTTATCAAGTAATCATTTTGGGTTGTAATAACTTTTAAATTGTGGATTCAAAGACTTGTACTTATTTAAATTTCATCTCTGAGACTATAACGGGTTGTGGTGTGTGTTAGTGTGGGGTCACAGCATAAGGTTATTATTATTAATTAAGTGAAGTGATATTGTGGAAAGAAAGACCGTGACGACCCGGATCCTCGACCCCGGATCTGGGGGTGTTACATTGGCTGTTTCAGAGAGCGCCTTGAGCGCGGTGTTGGTTAAGGAGGAGCTAAAAGTCCAGAAACCCGTGTATTATGTCAGCAAAATTCTGCATGGTGCTGAGTTGAATTATTCAACTATTGAGAAATTTGCTCTAGCCTTGGTAATGGCTTCAAAAAAACCGCATCCTTACTTTCAGGCTCATCAGATTGAGGTGCTAACGAATCAGCCACTGAGAAATATCATTCACAGTCCCAAGGCAAGTGGGAGATTGATTAAGTGGGCAATAGAGTTGGGAGAGTTCGATCTCAAGTATAAGCCACGTACGGTCGTAAAAGCCCAGGCACTAGCAGACTTCGTGGTGGAATGTACCATACCCAACCAAGAAGTCGGGGGGCAGGAAGATACCATACCTCAAGACAAGGGAGTCGATAAGGGGGACAGAGAGAAGGATGATAAGGAGAAAGAATATTGGGTTCTCTATTTTGATGGAGAATCAAAAACAAATTCCAGTGGAGCAGGGTTGGTTTTGCAAAGTCCTGATGGGTTCTTAATTGAGTATGCTATGAAGCTAGACTTCCCAACCACATACAATGAGGCAGAGTATGAAGCCCTGATAGCTGGCCTTGGTCTAGCTGGGACACTTAGAGTCAAAAACTTAAAGGTCCGTAGAGACTCGAAGCTGATCATATCTCAGGTAAAGGGAGAATTTGAGGCAAGGGATGATACGATGGCTAAGTATGTCCGCCTAGTAAGGGCTGTGATGACCCAATTTAATGAATACCATGTTGAACACATTCCAAGGGAAGAAAATGCTAAAGCAGATGCGCTATCAAAGTTTGCTTCATCTGAGATAGAAGAAAGTTCAGGAAGTGTGTACTTCCGTGTTTTAAAAACATGAAGCATAGATGTTAAGCTTGTGGCTCCTATAAGCCTGGGGACATCCTGGATTGATCCCATTGAGGCTCATATTCAAACCGGTTGGTTGCCAAGTGATGCAACTGAAGCACGGAAAATTAATTGTTCGGGCACTAAGGTACTCTTTGATAGATGAGATTCTTTACAAAAGATCTTTCGTGGTTCCCTACTTGAGGTGTCTCAGGCCCGATGAGGCACGCTTGGCTCTTGAAGAAGTGCATGAAGGTATTTGTGGACAACACTTGGGGGGCAGGGCCTTGGCTCATAAGATAACTCGTTTAGGTTTTTATTGGCCAGAAATGATGGCTGATGCCAAAGAATACGTGAAGAAATGTGACCGCTGTCAGAAGCACGCACCTGTTGTTAGACAACCCCCTGAGATGCTGACCTCTATCAACTCGCCCATTCCTTTTGCTATGTGGGGAATGGATATTTTGGGGACTTTTCCCATGGCCACAGCACAAAGGAAGTTTTTGATTGTAGCCATTGATTATTTCACCAAGTGGATGAAAGCCAAACCCTTGGCCAAGATCTCAACTAAGCAGGTTGCACAATTCCTGTGGGAAAACATTATGTGCCGGTATGGAATTCCCCGTATCCTCGTCACTGACAATGGAACACAATTCAACAATGAGGAATTCAAGAAGTATTGTGAAGAAAATGAAATTGAGTTACGGTTCACCTCTGTGGCTCACCCGCAAGCCAATGGGCAAGCGGAGGTAGCAAATCGGATAATCCTGGATGGACTAAAGAAAAGGATCGAGAAGTCAAGAAATAATTGGGTGGATGAGATACTTCCCATATTATGGGCCTATAGGACTACCTGTAGAGTCACGACAGGAGCAACTCCTTTCATGCTGGCATATGGGGCAGAAGCAGTAGTTCCCGTGGAGATATCACATTCCTCTCCAAGGATTCAGGCTTTCAATGCTGAAGAAAATGAGGAAGGGTAGAGGTTAGCCCTGGATCTAATTGATGAAGTGCGAGATGAGGCACATGCAAAGATAGTGGAATACCAAAAAAAAGCTTCATTTTATTACAACCTAAGGGTTAAAGAGAGATTCTTCAAGCAAGGAGATTTGGTATTAAGGAAAGTGGAAGCTTCTGTTGTAGGACAGAAAGGAAAACTAGCCCCAAATTGGGAAGGGCCGTACAGAGTCAAGAGCGTTCCGGGTAGAGGAACCTACAAGCTGGAGAGTATGGAGGGTTTTGAAGTCCCGAGAACCTGGCACGCACAAAACCTGAAGGTTTACTACATGTAAGATAGGCGAAGTACGATTCTCACTTGTCATTGTGACAAGTAGGTTTAAAAGCACCTTAAAGCTTTGCTTGCGTAGGATTTTATATTCCAGTAGAATTTATATTGTCTAGTTATTGTTGATTAGGGTCGAACCCATGCTGTGTAAGGTTTTGGAGAACCAGACTTCATATTAAAGAGTTTGAAATTATTTCAATCTAAGGATGTTTAAAGTTCAAATGTATATTAAGATTGTAAAGTTAAAATAGAAAGAGGAAAGAAAAGCAACATATGAAATATAACCCCGAAGGGTAACAAGTTCAGAAAAGCAACATATGAAATATAACCCCGAAGGGTAACAAGTTCTGATATGAATAAAGTTCAAAAAGAAGATATACAAAAAAAAAACTTAGGCCTTGGAAGGCTGAGATTCCTCGGAACAACTATCCGAAGTCTCCTCGGATGTTTCAGTCGTTCCTTCGGACGTCTCGATCGTCTCCTCCGAAGTCCCTGTAGAGGTTCCCTCTGCGGGAGATGCTGGCTGTTGAGGCACTGCTCTTGGAGGCTCTTCCACCCTGGCCTTCTTAGTGACAGGCTCAAACTCCTCTTCGGAAGAATCTTCCTCCTCTCCGTCCTTGATCATATCAGCAAGCTTCTCAGTAACACCCCCGAGCTCTGGAACTCGCACAGGGCAAGGAAAGGAGGACTGCTCGAGGACTTCTGGAAATTCATCTTGTATGGCCTCCACAGCAGCATCCCAGCCTTCTTTATAGCTAACTGGGTGCATGAGGGCATCGTGCTCCACCATCAAGTCCTTGAACTCCTGGGTGTCCATCCAGCCGTCAAAGGCTTTATCCTTCTGTGCCTTGAAGATAACATTTTCAGCCCGGGCCGTTTCTAGGTCAGAAGTGGAAGAGGCCAGTTGAGCTTCAAGGGCCTCTATTCTCTGGTTGGCCTCCTCCAACTTCTTGTTAGTGTCCTCCAGGCCAAACTTCCAAGCCTTTGCTTGGTGAATCGCCCCTTGAAAATGGGCGTTAGCCTGCAAAAGAAGCAGCAAAAGTATGAGAAAGGAAACGTGAAAAGGCAAGTATAAAGGGAAATAGGAAAAGGACATACTGTCGCTAAAGCCTGGGCTCCGAAAAGCTCATTCCCCTCTAAGTCCTGTTGAAGGACAAAATCTTGATAGTCCACCGGGGAGATGGAGTGCTTAGACCATTCCTTGGACAGGGCTGTGCTGCCCAATATTGAATCCTTGCCCCGGATCCCCCAAGCAGGTTGAAAATAGGCCCCTGGCCTCTGCTTGGTGCGCAAAACCTGGCTGGGGCCTTTCTCGCCCGGTTCCATTGCTTGAAGGAGGAACTCAGGGAATCGGTCTTTAAAGACCTTTCCAGCCCTCTTCATCCTGGTTGTCTCCAGGTCTTTAGGCTTGGTAGCCTCCTCAATCTTCTCAGCCACTGCAACAAGCAAAGTTGAAAACTCAGCGGAATAGAAAATGAAATAAAGAAAAGAGAGCGAGATATAAGGGAGGAAACTTACTTTTGTTAGGGACGGGAGAGAGGCCGCGTTCTACAAGAACGGACTCCCGGATAAGATCCCAAGAATGGGAAGTCCCATTATCTTATGTAAGGAGGTTGAAAGCTCTAGCCTCCTCCTCAGACAAAGTTATGTCATTTGGGCTCCCATCGACGGCAAGCCCGAAGGACGATCGAAACAGGGTGCCCCAATCTCCACCCTCCCAAACAACGAACAAAAAATCTTTCTTCCACCCCAAGTTGTTGTCAGGGATGGACTTCCCATTCACTATATGGAGAATTGTGGGGCGCTTCTTTAGAGAAACCCAACCCGGACTTTTATCAGGGCTGTTTTTGAACTGGAAAATTTTCCTGAAAACAGCAACAGAAGTAGGGACCTTGTGCTTGGCACATTGTGACAGGTAGCAAAGAATAAGCCTCCAGGAGTTGGGGGGAGTTGGCAAGGGCTGACGCCCACATCAGCCAGTAACAAGGGAATGAACGGATGAAAAGGGAGTCTGATACCTGCCCTTAGAGTATCCCTATAGACGCATAGTGCGTCCTTTTTCCACTGGCAGGCCCTGTCGGCCGGACCCGCAAGAACCAGCTTAAAAGGCTCCTTGATTTTGAAGCAGCTGCTCAACTTCTCCAGCTCCTTGGGATCCCGTAAAGCACTAATATGATCGTGCGCGTCCAGATGCGCATCAGACGGGTACTCGTCCCCTCGAGTATTGATCATGTCGATTAAGGAAGTATACCTCGATCGAATAGGAAATTCGTTGGACTTTCTAGCCACGTTCATCTTGGCCAGGCGAATCATTTTTTTGTCAGCCATCTAAAAAAAGAAAGGGGCATGTAAACAGGCTATCTTAAAACGGCACACAATGGAAAAATAGATACGAAAAGCAAAGGGAGGAATTTTACCTGAAGAAGCACTCCTGAAAAAGGCTTTGATCTCCGACTTGCTGTTATTGCTCTGAGAATCTTAGCAGGAGGAGAAAGAAGAAAACTTAGAAATGAGAAGGTGAGGAGTAGTAACCTTTCCTCATTCCTTTATATAAGAGGAAAAGGAAGTTGAAGGGATGAAAGCCCATTAAGGACAAAGGCCCATAGGAAAAAGCCCAGAAAAAGGAATATTCCAGAATATTCCTAGGAATTCTAGAGCATTCTAAACAGGGTGTATTAAGCCCAGATCAATATTAAGCCCAATAAAGAGGACCAGTAATATTTGGTAAAGCCCAATAAGAGGGGCCCAGTAATATTTGGTAAAGCCCAATAAGAGGGGCCCAGTAATATTTTGTAAAGCCCAATAAGAGGGCCCCGGTAATATTTGAAAAAGCCCAATAGAGAAAGCCAGGCCCAAATCCAATTAGGATTTGGAAAATTCAATTTTAGCCCTAAAAGATGTAAGGCCCAATGGAGAAGGCTAGAAAAAGACCAGAATCCAGATCGAGATCCAGGTCGTGAATCCTGCCCGAAATCTTTCGAGCAGACACCCGAAAATAACGGGTAATAAAGACCAGAATCCAGGTCGAAATCCAGGTCGTGAATCCTGCCCGAAATCTTTCGAGCAGACACCCGAAAATAGCTGGAATAACGGGACTGAATTGAGGTCGAAACTTCGACCAGGAATGAGGTCGAATAAACCAAGCATCTTTTCAAAAATGGGGATTAAAAACCCAGGTCGAAGTTCGACTAGGATCCTGGTCGAATTCTAGGTTGTGGATCCTAGTCGAAATCTTTCGACCAGGAAGCAAGAGAATCAAAGAATTTTCGAACAGGATTCAGGTCGAAATTTCGACTAGAATCCTGGTCGAAATCCTAGTCGAGGCTCAAGACCAGGAGCTGAAAAGTGGGGGAGTTTTCGACCTAGATCCAGGTCGAAAGTTCGACTAGGATTCTGGTCGAATTCCAGGTCGTGGATCCTAGTCGAATTCTTTCGACCAGGATGGCAAGGCTGACCCCTATTTTGAGTAGGATCCAGGTCGAAATTTCGACTAGGATCCTGGTCGAAAAAGGGCTGGAAATCTGAAAAATCCAGAAAATTAGGGAAAAATCCCAGAAAATTGGGAAAAATCCCAGAAAATAAGGGGAAAATCCCAGAAAAATTGGGAAAAATCCCAGAAAATTAGGGAAAAATCCCAGAAAATTGGGTAAAATCCCAGAAAATTAGGGAAAAATCGCCGAAAATTAGGGGAAAATCCCATAAAATTAGGGAAAATCCCAGAAAATTAGGGAAAAATCCCAGAAAAATTGGGAAAAATCCTAGAAAATTAGGGAAAAATCCAGAAAATTAGGGAAAAATCCCGGAAATAAGGGAAAAATTCCTGGAAATTAAGATAATTCCTGAATAAAAGGAAAATTCATTGTAAATGTGTAGGTCGCTCCACACTTTACGAAAAAACGAAACCCTGTAAGGGAATGAATAGACTTAACTTATGCGAAACCTAGTTAATATTTCCCAAAAGTTGGGGGCAAATGATAGGGATAAATAAATTATGATAGCATGATTTATTTACTGCATTAATTGTACAAGGTGTGGACTGCTAGGCCCAATAAAAAGATATATGACATTCAGACCAGAAAGGTTAAGCCTGATGGACCAGATCAGTCCTGATGGAATAAAGAAGGCCCAAAAGCCCTGATTATTAATTAATTTCGTAATTTATTAATAAGGGAAAAATCAGTTGTTGAGAAGAGTCCCGATAAGGATATAAATCCTTATAGATTAGCCTCAAGGGGACCTAAAAGGATAAGGAATCAGTTTCCTACTATCTAGGACTCCAAAGTCCATTCTAATTATGAGACTTGCCCACCAAGTCTCCTATACCAAGTCCAATTCAAGGACTCCCAACATCTATATAAGGGGCCTCACCCCATAAATCAGAACTACATTTTTTGACTTGATCCTTGGCAATCAGCAAGGTACGTAGGCATCTTGTAAGGCAGATCGAGTCACGAAACACAAGAGCAGTCAAATCGAGCCTTGAAGCTCACGTTCCTTATTATTAAACACAGCAATCATATATATTAGTTAAAAATCCATAACAGAATGATACGATGGCTAAGTATGTCCACCTAGTAAGGGCTGTGATGACCCAATTTAATGAATGCCATATTGAACACATTCCAAGGGAAGAAAATACTAAGGCAGATGCGCTATCAAAGTTTGCTTCATTTGAGATAGAAGAAAGTTCGGGAAGTGTGTACTTCCGTGTTTTGAAAACACGAAGCATAGATGTTAAGCTTGTGGCTCCCATAGGCCTGGGGACGTCATGGATTGATCCTATCAAGGCTCACATTCAAACCGGTTGGTTGCCAAGTGATGCAATTAAAGCACGGAAGTTAACTGTTCGAGCACTAAGGTACTCTTTGATAGATGGGATTCTTTATAAAAGATCTTTCGTGGTTCCCTACTTGAGGTGTCTCAGGCCCGATGAGGCATGCTTGGCTCTTGAAGAAGTGCATGAAGGTATTTGTGGACAATACTTGGGGGGCAGGGCCTTGGCTCATAAGATAAGGGAGTCAATATTGGTACAACTTTAACCATCTCTTGGTACAACTTTCATACGAGTCAATATTGGTCCACATTTTGGCTATAATCTACCATGCAAATCACTTTAAACCCTATTAGAGTAATTTTGCACCTTATAAGACTAACTTGCCACCATATAATGGTAGAATTAACATGTTAACATCATAAACATCCAATTTGACATCCTTTAACCATCTCTTGGTACCACATTCATACGAGTCAATTTTGGTCCACATTTTGGCAATAATCTACCATGCAAGTCACTTTAAACCGTATTAGAGTAATTTTGCACCTTATAAGACTAACTTGCCACCATATAACGGTAAAATTAACATGTTAACATCATAAACATCCAATTTGACATCCTTTAACAATCTCTTGGTACCACTTTCATACGAGTCAATATTGGTCCACATTTTGGCTCTAAACTACCATGCAAGTCACTTTAAACTGTATTAGAGTAATTTTGCACCTTATAAAACTAACTTGCCACCATATAATGGTAGAATTAACATGTTAACATCATAAACATCCAATTTGACATCCTTTAACCATCTCTTGGTACCACTTTCATACGAGTCAATTTTGGTCCACATTTTGGCTATAATCTACCATGTAAGTCCCTTTAAACCATATTTGAGTAATTTTGCACCTTATAAGACTCACTTTCAACCATATATTGGTATAATTAACATGTTAACATCATAAACATCCAATTTGACATCCTTTAACCACCTCTTGGTACCACTTTCATACGAGTCAATTTTAGTCCATATTTTGGCTCTAATCAACCATGTAAGTCACTTTAAACCGTATTAGAGTAATTTTGCACCTTATAAGACTCACTTTCAACCATATATTGGTAGAATTAACATGTTAATATTATAAACATCCAATTTTACATCCTTTAACAATCTCTTGATACCACTTTCATACAAGTCAATATTGGTCCACATTTTCGCTCTAATCTACCATGCAAGTCACTTTAAACCGTATTAGAGTAATTTTACACCTTATAAGACTAACTTGCCACCATATAATGGTAGAATTAACATGTTAACATCATAAACATCCAATTTGACATACTTTAACCATCTCTTTGTACCACTTTCATACGAGTCAAATTTGGTCCACATTTTGGCTCTAATCAACCATATAAGTCACTTTAACCATATTAGAGTAATTTTGCACCTTATAAGACTCACTTTCAAACATATATTGGTAGAATTAACATGTTAACATCATAAACATCCAATTTGACATCCTTTAACCATCTCTTGGTACCACTTTCATAAGAGTCAATATTGGTCCACATTTTGGCTCTAATCTACAATGCAAGTCACTTTAAACCATATTAGAGTAATTTTGCACCTTATAAGACTAACTTGCCACCATATATTGGTAGAATTAACATGTTAACATCATAAACATCCAATTTGACATCCTTTAACCATTTCTTTGTACAACTTTCATACGAGTCAATTTTGGTCCACATTTTGGCTCTATTCAACCATGTAAGTCACTTTAAACCATATTAGAGTAATTTTGCACCTTATAAGACTCACTTTCAACCATATATTGGTAGAATTAACATGTTAACTTCATAAACATCCAATTTAACATCCTTTAACCATCTCTTGGTACTACTTTCATACAAGTCAATATTGGTCCACATTTTGGCTCTAATCTACTATGCAAGTCACTTTAAACCGTATTAGAGTAATTTTGCACCTTATAAGACTAACTTGCCACCATATAATGGTAAAATTAACATGTTAACATCATAAACATCCAATTTGACATCATTTAACCATCTCTTTGTACCACTTTCATACGAGTCTAATTTGGTCCACATTTTGGCTCTAATCAACCATGTAAGTCACTTTAACTATATTAGAGTAATTTTGCACCTTATAAGACTCACTTTAAAACATATATTGGTAGAATTAACATGTTAACATCATAAACATCCAATTTGACATCCTTTAACCATCTCTTGGTACCACTTTCATAAGAGTCAATATTGGTCCACATTTTGGCTCTAATCTACCATGCAAGTCACTTTAAACCATATTGGAGTAATTTTGCACCTTATAAGACTAACTTGCCACCATATATTGGTAGAATTAACATGTTAACATCATAAACATCCAATTTGACATCCTTTAACCATCCCTTTGTACCACTTTCATACGAGTCAATTTTGGTCCACATTTTGGCTTTAATCAACCATGTAAGTCACTTTAAACCATATTAGAGTAATTTTGCACCTTATAAGACTCACTTTCAACCATATATTGGTAGAATTAACATGTTAACATCATAAACATCCAATTTGACATCCTTTAACCATCTCTTGGTACCACGTTTATAAGAGTCAATATTGGTCCATATTTTGGTTCTAATCTACCATGCAAGTCACTTTAAACCATATTAGAGTAATTTTGCACCTTATAAGACTAACTTGCCACCATATATTGGTAGAATTAACATGTTAACATCATAAACATCAAAATTGATGTCCTTTAACCATCTCTGTGTACCACTTTCATACGAGTCAATTTTGGTCCACATTTTGGCTCTAATCAACCATGTAAGTCACTTTAAACCATATAGAGTAATTTTGCACCTTATAAGACTCACTTTCAACCATATATTGGTAGAATTAACATGTTAATATCATAAACATCCAATTTGACATCCTTTAACAATCTCTTGGTACCACTTTCATACGAGTCAATATTGGTCCACATTTTCGCTCTAATCTACCATGCAAGTCACTTTAATCCGTATTAGAGTAATTATTCACCTTATAAGACTAACTTGCCACCATATATTGGTAGAATTAATAGGTTAACATCATAAACATCAAATTTGACATCCTTTAACCATCTCTTTGTACAACTTTCATACGAGTCAATTTTGGTCCACATTTTGGCTCTAATCAACCATGTAAGTCATTTTAAACCATATTAGAGTAATTTGGCACCTTATAAGACTCACTTTCAACCATATATTGGTAGAATTAACATGTTAACTTCATAAACATCCAATTTGACATCCTTTAACCATCTCTTGGTACCACTTTCATACGAGTCAATATTGGTCCACATTTTGGCTCTAATCTACCATGCAAGTCACTTTAAACCATATCAGAGTAATTTTGCACCTTATAAGACTAACTTGACACCATATATTGGTAGAATTAACATGTTAACATCATAAACATCCAATTTGACATCCTTTAACCATCTCTTTGTACAACTTTCATACGAGTCAATTTTGGTCCACATTTTGGCTCTATTCAACCATGTAAGTCACTTTAAACCATATTAGAGTAATTTTGCACCTTGTAAGACTCACTTTCAACCATATATTGGTAGAATTAACATGTTAACTTCATAAACATCCAATTTGAGATCCTTTAACCATCTCTTGGTACCACTGTAATAACCCCCAAAATTTTGAACTTTTTGTAACCCTTGTGAATAGTGTTTTTGCTGAATGAGAAAACTTTTCATGCCACACTATGTAGGGGTTCTGTTATGGATATTCTGAGATTTTATTAGTACTCTATATGGTATATAAGTGTATGTAATGATCGTCAGAATCCAATTCCGAACACTTTCATTTTTCCCGGAAATCCACTAGATACGGAAAGAATTGAGTATAAGGTAACAGGATAAAAATGATTTAAATTAAAGGATTATAAGAGAGGATCATAAAAGGAATATAATATATTGAGAAAGGTTAAGGGAACCTAAGTAATAAGATCCCGGGTATGATCCCTCAAACGATAAACGAAAACGAAAGTTAAGCGAACCGTATAACAGATCAACGGTCATTAGGCAAACAATTAGGAAGTTAATCAAAAGGATTAGAGAGGATGATGTCACCCAACCAATGAGAAGAGGACAAGGAGGGAAAGATGACATCATAGCATGACATAAGCATGACATGGGAAGGAAGGAAATGTGGTGGAATATTAACCACACAAAATCAAGGGTAAATGGGTAATTGACCTAAAATAAAACAAATCTAATTTCATCCACCAAGCCAAACAAATCATTTCTCATCAAAACAAAATTTTATTCTTCATCACCAAGGCTTGCTCTCGGCTTTTGCCATTTCGAAGAGAAACAAATTTCAAAACTCAAGATCAAGGCTTCCTAAATTGGTAAGATAATTCCCTAGTCATCCTTATGCATAGTTATGGCTATCTTATGAGTTTAAGCCTTCAATTCTTTCTCAATCTTCTTCAAGAAATCAATGAAGAAGACAATGAATAGTGATTTCAAAGTTTTTAACTTGATTTTTTCTTGTTTTCCTTTAAGATCCAAGCATCCCTAAGACTTCTCAAGGCTTCTTAAGGCTTCCTAGCTACTCCCACCACTTCAAGGAAGGTATATCATCTCCAAACCCTAGCTTTAATTTGTATATTAGGTTGATTATGGTTGTGAGGGTAAAGAGTAGCTTGAAACTTGTTTGTTTAAGAGTTTGGGTTGGAATGGTGGTGATTGATTTGTTGAAATCTTATGATTTGGTTAAAGAATGTAGTATAGTTTAAATTCAAGTTTTTGGATTAAGTAGATTGATTATAATGAGTTGATTTGGGGCTGTTGTAATGTAGTTTAAATGGAGGTTTGTTTGGGTTGTGAATTGGGGTTGAATTGTGATGGTTTTGGAATGGTTTAAATTTGGGAAATCGCGTAAACATAGCCGTCGTAATGTCCGATTTACTTTAGACTGCTTTTGTTCATAACATTTGGACCCGAGAACTCCCTGCTAGATTTTGACCATTGCCATGTTTAGATAGTTTATGTTACGAGCTTCGTTTTAATATGTAGTTCGTTTGATTCCGATGTACGGTTTAGGAGAAATGACCATTTTAAGTAACGGCATTTCGCGAACGAAACTTTTCCCCTCGCCTTACTTTGAAACATAGGTTAAAGACCTTAAAGGACTAATTGAAGTATGAAACATTTATGTAAGGTGTAATAGGCAGTTGGTAAGATACTCGCGAAGGAATCGCCTTAAAACTCGTAATGGTTAAATTATTAAAAATGGTGGAGCCGAGGGTACTCGAGTGACTTAAGAGAATCAGTAAGCGCAAAACAAGCATTAGAGTCTAAGTTAGTTAAAGTATAGATTTACAAGTGACTTTGGTTTAATTCCAACTTACTTGTTGTTTATAGGTTACCAGACTCGTCCCGAGCTTTTTTTCACCCCCAGTCGCTCAGGCAAGTTTTCTACCCGTTATAACTGTTGTTGTGATGTATATGTATATATGCATGATCTTGCGATAAATGCATATTTGTTATTAGCAAATTCTTGCGATATATTGTAGCATGTGATATGGTACATATGCATGCCTGTTTCGTATACTTGCCATATATATCTGTTGGTTCAGTTGATAATATCTATGCTAGAGAATAGCGGTAATTTGCATATACCCTTAGTATAGGGACCCAAAGGTGAAAACATTTTCTAAACCGGGAGTCGAGGATCCCGAGTAGATTTTATATATATATATATTTATATATATATGGTTAAAGTTTTCCAAACTATTAATCGAATAAGGTTTATTCGATAACTTTATTTATTTAATGAATATTATTTGAATATTCATTCGAGGACTTATGACTCTGTTTATTATATTTAATGATTATTAATTGGATATTCATTGGAGGATGTATGACTCCGTTTATTTTATTTAATGATTATTATTTATAATATTCATTCGAGGTATTATGACTCCGCTTATTATTTAATAATATTCTTTACTTTATTAAAGAATAAGGTTTCGATAATCAAACTTATTTTCGATTATTCAAATAAAGATAGTACTTTCATATAAGTATATCTTTGGTTATTTAATATCCATTTGAAGTATAAGTTTTAAAACTTCTACTTCAATTATTTTTATAAGGATTATCTTTATGAGAATATTATTCAAATAGTAATATTCAGATATTTTCTAATATATCGGGACTGATTTATTTTAATAAATCAGCAGTACTCCAAACTTTCTTAAAAATGTTTTCGAGTCTTCAAAAAGATTTTTAAAGTTAGAGTGGACCCCAAAACTCATTTTTTTTATATTTAAGATCTTTCTTTCAAAGGGGATTTAAATACTCGCTCAAAACCTGGGGGATCCAGCTCTGTGGTGCATTTTACATTCGCAACGTGGTTGCTGTTTTGAGAAAACAAATGAGTTGATTACTTACCCAACATTCGGGAAGTAAGCCCATCTAATTGAGTCGGCATAAGCGACAGGCCGGGGTACGGTCTATCAAAGTGTAAGTGGCTGGGTGGCAGTCCATCAACGCGTAAGAGGCCGGGTGGCGGTCCAGCACAAGGTCCTTATGTGGCCAGGGTGATGACCGGTGGGGGATTCATCCATCTACTAGTAGAAAAGGTTACTTATTGGTATCTTTGCCTGATCAGCAAGATATCGGGTTTATGCCAAAATTCTTTTCCTTTCCAAAATTCATTGGATGTTATAAACTCTGTTCATACTTTACATAACAGAGGTTCCAGGAAATGTTTAAGAGATATATATGTGGATATATATATCGGGACTAAATAAAGTATCTCGTAACTTTATTTCATTCAATAATATTTCAAAGATTGAATCTATTCAAGTCTTAACTTGTGGTCTCATCTATGGGATGACCTTTTTTTTAAACCTATAATACTTTGAACAGTGGTAGTTCAAGTAGCCTTATAAATGATATAAGTATAGTGAAGTATTTGGTAACTTCATCTTCCTTTAAGCTTATATCCAGTAAGTAATTATCTTACTTTTGATAAAGGTTTTCAGTAAGTTATCTATTAGATACTTGCATTATTGATTACACTATATATTATCTTGCGAGCTGTAATGCTCACTCTTGCTTTATTTCTTCATCACACAACAACAATTAGGAAGGATGGCCAGACTCAAGCAGACCCAGCGCAAGAGCGTGGGAAGCGCCCCGCGCCTTCCCGTTGAGATCATAGCTGCTATAGCTGCAGAGGTAGATCTATCTGTAGATCAGACCATCTACTTTTGAGAATCAATTATGTATAATTATAACTTGTGGCAGATAATGGAAATTAATTGTAAACTTATTAAGTAATCATTTTGGGTTGTAATAACTTTTAAATTGTGGATTCAAAGACTTGTACTTATTTCAATTTCATCTTTGAGACTATAACGGGTTGTGGTGTGAGTTAGTGTGGGGTCACAGCATAAGGTTAATTATTATTAATTAAGTGAAGTGATATTGTGGAAAGAAAGACCGTGACGACCTGGATCCCCGACCCCGGATCTGGGGGTGTTACAGAAATGGTATCAGAGCGAAGCGTTATAAACCTCAGAGATGATGCGACGATATAATAAAAAACTCACAAAGATAATAAGAACTCTTGTCAAGTTTATGGTCAGACTACTTAAAGTAGCGCTGACAGTTAAAACCCTTACGGGAACCCTTATAAGTATCATGATAGTAACTTAGCTCATTTAATGTGTAGGCGCCTGAGATAGAGGACCCTGAGATGTTCGAGCGTGAGCATGATGAGGCACTGCTAGATGTTGAGGATCAGGAGGAGCCTGAGATGGAGGAGGATGAGGAGGACCCCTCAGAGGAGTCAGAGACGGAGGCCATTGCTATTTCAGATGAGGAGGACCCCTCAGAGGAGTCAGAGACAGAGGTCATTGCTATTCCAGATGAGGAGGACCCGGATGAGGTCCCAGTAGCTGAGGAGCGTGTCGGACCTATGGTAGTGTATGCTGGTACCCCTTTACCCACACTTCCGGTGGTCAGAGCTCCTACCCCTCCACCACTATCTTGGATCCCTTATGATGACAGCTGAGAGACCCATACTTCCGAGCCTAGGCAGACTGAGGAGGCACCCCCAGCGGCTCCGGATTCACCACCTCTTGACCCTGCCCACAGGCAGTCTTCGTTAGCCCACGGCTATGTTCAGGATGTACTGAGGACCCGAGTGGCTGTTGCTGAGGCCCGACTGGATGAGGCCAGGAGGGAGTTGGATGCGGAGAGGGCGGGTAGGCGTACCCGAGCATATGAGACTAGGGCTTCTATACCCCGATCCTTGAGGAGGGAGCATACGGGGATAGAGCTCACGTCTCGAGCGAGGCTCAGATCACTTCAGGGGGACAGGCACGGTAGGATCTCCAGGCGGCAGGCCGACTATATCTTCCGTCGTGCGATGGAAAGGGTATGGGAGCTGACCCGCTCCGGTGTGTGATTCAAGATTGACGATGGGATAGTCTAGTTGTCTAGTTAGCCGAGGCCTTAGTAAGAGCCAATTTTCCGGGATAGTTGACTTATATATAGCATCCCTTTTTCTGACTAGACAGATAGACTCTTGTGTATCACTTTTGGGACAGATGGCTGTAGCACTGTTGTACTTTTGACCAGATCGAAACTATGTATTTCTCGTATTGTATATATTTGTTTCCTTTCGGTTCAGTTCCTTAGTGACGAGATCACTGTTTTTATCATTATTATTACTGCACTTCTTATTAGAACTGTCATAATATAATAGGATTGCGAGATACATTCTCCCCATTATAGAGCTGTGCAAGGCACAATGTTGTGTATGATTGTGACCTAACATTGAATTTCCCAATAAATTTTTTTTTATTATCAGTAGCATGCCGCCAAGAAAGATTGGAACTAGGGCGAACCCTGGATCTGAGGACCAGGAAAGCCATAACCAGGACGGTAGGAACCAGTAACACAGTGAAGAGGAAGACGAGGATTATGTGGAACAGGATGACTCCCTGTATGAAGAGGAAGAGGAAACATATGATGTTGAGGGATTTGAGATAGAGGCTGAAGAAGGAGAAACTGAGGTTGAGCAACCAGTACCTAACCCAGGCATGGATCCCATGGGCCAGTTCATGCAACTACTAAGGCAGAACTTGGAACACCAACCCAACCCACCCCCTCAAGGAAATAACAATGTTGTGGCAAACTCTTTCAGGGCTTTTAAGTCCCTTAAGCCCCCTGAGTTCCACGGATCAGCCGACCCAGTTGAGGCAAGGGCATGGTTAAAGGAAATGGAGAAATCCTTTGAGATTTTGAGTACCGATGAGGCACAGAAGACTGTATTTGCTACCTACCTTCTGAAAGGAGAGGCTAACTACTGGTGGGAGGCCAAGAAAAACATGAAGACCTATCATAACCTGGGAGAGGTTCAGTCAGTTGTTTCTGGGGAAGTATTTCCCGAGGTTTATGGAAAACCAGATGGAGCTCAAGTTCTTGGAGCTAAAGCAGAATAACTTATCTGTAGCAGAGTACGAAGTGAAATTTACTGAGTTATCAAGGTTTATGCCAGAGTTTGTGAGCACCGAGGAAAAGAAAGCTAGGAGGTTTCAGCAGGGACTGAAACCGTGGATTCAGAATAGGGTGGCAATCCTTGAGCTTACGGATTATGCCACTCTGGTGCAAAAGGCAACAATTGTAGAAGCTGGAAGTGAACAGATGCAGATGGAAAGAGAAAAGAAGGGAATAAAGAGGAAAAGTATGAGCATGGGTGGGGGTTCAGCAGGAAGGAGCTTCCCAGGTAGATTTAATCGAGGAGCAGTGTCCCTACCGGGAAAGAACACTGGGTTTAAGCGGCCAATGAGCGTGAATGTGAGCCAGAGTGGCCAGAAGTCAAGAATGTCCTATTCCAACCAGTCTCGACCCCCATTGCCAGCCTGTAACACTTGTGGAAGGATGCATTCTGGGGAGTGTAAAGGAAAGCCGGTAATCTGCTTCAAGTGTGGTCGAGAGGGTCACTATTCGGACAAGTGCACTTCGCCAACCCCCATTACCCGCCTAACCACCACTTGTCATCAGTGTGGACGCCCGGGTCATTGGAAGAGGGAATGCCCAATGAATAAACCAGCAGTTGCGGGAGCAAGCAGGGCTGCCTCCAATAAGCCACCTACTGCAAGGACTTTCAACATGACAGTCCAGGATGTTATGAAAGATTCAGATGTGGTAGCAGGTACCCTTTCTCTAAATTCAGTCAGTGCAAACGTTTTATTTGATTCGGGAGCAACTAAATCTTTTATATCAAGGGACTTTGTGCGTAAATTAAGACTTAAAGCTGAACCCTTGATAGAACCCTTACAAGTAGAAATAGCCAATCATGAGATTATTCCTGTTAACCAGATTCACCCCGCCTATGAGATAGGCATAGGGGAGCAATCTTTTAGTGTTGATTTGATTCCTTTTAAATTAGGGGAGTTTGATGTAATTTTGGGAATGGATTGGCTATCTAGCAATGATGCTCAGATAGACTGTAAAGGGAAGAAAGTTAAGTTAAATATCCCAGGGAAGAAAGAAGTTATATTTAGAGGAAAGAGGTAGACGCAGAAATTTTTGACTATGGCCCAGGCCAGAAGGATGCTACAAAAAGGAAATGAGGCCTACCTAGCCTATGTGGTGGACACGCAGAAGGAGGTGCCCAACTTACAAGATATTCCAGTAGTCAACGAATTTGAAGATGTATTCCCACAAGACCTTCCGGGATTACCACCCGATAGAGTGATTGAATTTGCTATTGAATTGGCCCCCGGGATGGCGCCAGTTTCAAAAGCACCTTACCGGTTAGCCCCGTTAGAAATGAAGGAATTAGCTATCCAATTGCAGGAACTCTTGGATAAGGGTATGATAAGACCCAGTGTGTCTCCGTGGGGAGCACCAGTGTAACACCCCCAGATCCGGGGTCAGGGATCCGGGTCGTCACGGTCTTTCTTTCCACAATATCACTTCACTTAATTAATAATAAATAACCTTATGCTGTGACCCCACACTAACACACACCACAACCCGTTATAGTCTCAGAGATGAAATTGAAATAAGTACAAGTCCTTGAATCCACAATTAAAAGTTATTACAATCCAAAATGATTACTTGATAAATTTACAGTTAATTGCCATTATCTGCCACAAGTTATAATTATACATAATTGATTCTCAAAAGTAGAATGCCTGATCTACCAATAGATCTACCTCTGCAGCTATAGCAGCTACAACATCAACGGGAAGACGCAGGACGCTTCCCATGCGCTTGCGCTGGGTCTGCTGGAGTCTGGCCATCTTTCCTAACTGTTGTTGTGTGATGAAGAAATAAAGCAAGAGTGAGCCTTACAGCTCGCAAGATAATATATGGTGATAATAATAATACAAGTATCTAAACGGATACTTACTAGAATCCTTTATCAAGTGTAAGATAATTACGTACTAGATATAAGTAAAAACAAGGGATGAAGTTACCAAATACTTCACTATACTCATATCAATTATAAAGTTACTTGAACTACCACTATTCAAAGTATAACTAGCTTTCAACAGTTCATCACATAGATGAGACTACAAGACAGATTTGAATAGATTAAATCTTTGAAGTAGTATTGAAGGAAATGAAGTAATGATATACTTCATTAAGTTCCGATATATATATCCACATATACATCTTCTTTATACCGTCCCTGAAAACCTCTGTCATGCAAAGTATGAACAGAGTTTGTAACACCTAATGAATTTTTGGAAGGGAAAAAGAATTATGGCATAAACCCGATATCTTGCTGATCAGGCAAAGATACCAATAAGTAACCTTTTCTACTAGTAGATGGACGAATTCCCCACTGGTCATCATCCTGGTCGCAATAGGACCTTATGCTGGACTGCCACTCAGCCACTTATGCATTTGATGGACTCCCACTGAGCCACTTACACTATCATGGACGCCCACTGAGCCCATGTTGCTTATGCCGACTCGATAGATAGACTTACTTCCCGAACGTTGGGTAAGTAATCAATTCATTTACCAAAACTGCAACCTTGTTGCGAATATAAAATACACCATAGAGCCGGATCCCTCTGGTTTTGAGCGAGTATTTAAATCCCCTTTAAAAAGGAAGATCATAAATATAAAAATGAGTTTTGGGATCCGCTCTAACTTTTAAAAATCATTTTTAAGACTCGAAAACACTTTAAAGAGTGTTTGGAATAATGCTGATTTAATAAAGTAAACCAGTCTCAATATAAAAGAAATATCTGAATATTATTATTTAAATAATATTCCCATAAAGAATAATTGAGGTAGAAGTTGGAAACCTTACTTGAAATGAATAGTAAATAATCAAAGATATACTTATACGAAAGTAATATCTTTATTTGAATATCAAAAGTAAGTTTGATTATCGAACATTATTCTTTAATAAAATAAAGAATATTAATCAATAGTAAGCGGAGTCTTAATACCTCAAATGAATATTATAAACAATATTCATTAAATAAAATAAAGGAGTCATACATCCTCAAATGAATATCCAATTAATAATCATTAATAATATAACTGAGTCATAAGCCCTCGCATGAATATTCGAAATAATATTCAATAATAAAATAAAGGAGTCGTAAGTCCTCGGATGAATATTTGAAATAATATTCAATAATAAAATAAAGTTAAAGTTATCGAATAAACCTTATTCGATTAATAGTTTTGAAAACTATAACCATATATATATATAAATATATATATTATACTCGGGATTATCGACTCCCGGTTTAGAAATATGTTCACCTTTTATCCCCTATACTAAGGGTAAACTCAAATACCGCTTATCTCTAGCATAGGTATTATGCAACTGTAAGCATTTGAACCAACAGATATATAAATCAAGAATATAAAACAGGCATGCATATATACCATATCACATGCTACAATATATCGCAAGAGTTTGCTAATAACAAATATCCATTTAACGCAAGATCATGCACATATACATATACATCACAACAACAGTTATACGGGTAGAAAACTTGCCTGAGCGACTGGGGGTTACGAATGGCTCGGGACGAGTCTGGTAACCTATAAACAACAAGTAAGTTGGAATTAAACCAAAGTCACTTGTAATTATATACTCTAACCAAATTAGACTCTAACGCTCGCTTTGCGCTTACTGATTCTCTTAAATCACTCGAGTACCCTCGGCTCCACCATTTTTAATAATTTAACCATTACGAGTTTTAAGGCGATTCCTTCGCGAGTGTCTTACCAACTGCCTAACACTCTTACCATAATTGTTTCATACACTAATTAACCCTTTTTGGTCTTTAACCTATGTTTCAAAGTAAGGCGAGGGGAAAAGTTTCGTTCGCGAAACGCCGTTACTTGAAACGGCCGTTTCTCCTAAACCGTACATCGGAATCAAACGAACTACATATCAAAACGAAGCTTACAACATGAACTATCTAAACATGGAAATGGTCATAATCTAGCAGGGAGTTCTCGGGTCCAAATGTTATGAACAAAAGCAGTCTTAAGTAAATCGGACATTACGACGGCTATGTTTACGCGATTTCCCAATTTTAAACCATTCAAAAACCATCACAATTCAACCTCAATCCATTCATACAATCAAAGTCCATCCTTATCACATCATAACATCCCCAATAAATCCAATATTAACATTTATACTTATGCTTAAGCTTGAATTTAACTATACTTAAGTTCTTTTAACCAAAACAACAAGATTCACCATTCCATTTCACTACCACTCCAACCCAAACTCTAAACCACAAACATTAAGCTACTATATCACCATAACAATCAAAATCATCTTATTATACAAAGGAATATAGGGTTTGGAGATGATATACCTTCCTTGAAGTGGTGGGAGTAGCTAGGAAGCCTTAAGAAGCCTTGAGAAGTCTTAGGGATGCTTGGATCTTAAAGGAAAATAAGAAAAAAACAAGTTAAAAACTTTGAAATCACTATTCATTGTCTTCTTCATTGATTTCTTGAAGAAGATTGAGAAAGAATTGAAGGCTTAAACTCATAAGATAGCCATAACTATGCATAAGGATGACTAGGGAATTATCTTACCAATTTAGGAAGCCTTGATCTTGAGTTTTGAAAATTCTTTCTCTTGAAAATGGCAAAAGCCGAGAGCAATGAAGAAATAAGAGGTTTTATGTTTTTTGTTTTGATGAAGTGAAATGTTTGGCTTGGTTAATTGAATTAGATTTGTTTTATTTTAGGTTAATTACCAAGTTAACCTTGGTTTTGTGTGGCTAACAATCCACCACATTTCCTTCCTTCTTATGTCATGCTTATGTCATGCTATGATGTCATCTTCCCCTCCTTGTCCTCTTCTCATTGGTTGGGTGACATCATCCTCTCTAATCTCTTTGATTAACTTCCTAATTGTTTGCCTAATGACCGCTGATCTGTTATACGGTTCGCTTAACTTTCGTTTTCGTTTATCATTTGAGGGATCATACCCGGGATCTTATTACTTAGGTTCCCTTAACCTTTCTCAATATATTATATTCCTTTTATGATCCTCTCTTATAATCCTTTAATTTAAATCCTTTTTATCCTGTTACCTTATACTCAATTCTTTTCGCATCTAGTGGATTTCCGGGAAAAATCAAAGTGTTCGGAATTGGATTCTGACGATCTTTACATACACTTATATACCATATAGAGTACTAATAAAATCTCAGAATATCCATAACAGAACCCCTACATAGTGTGGCATGAAAAGTTTTCTCATTCAACTAAAACACTATTCATAAGGGTTACAAAAAGTTGAAAATTTTGGGGGTTATTACAACCAGTTTTATTTGTTAAGAAGAAAGATGGGAGCATGAGGCTGTGCATCGACTATCGAGAGTTGAACAAGCTAACCATAAAGAACAGGTACCCATTACCTAGAATAGACGATCTGTTCGACCAGCTAAAGGATGCTGTTTATTTTTCCAAAATTGACCTGAGAACTGGATATCACCAATTAAAGATTAAACCCGAAGATATTTCCAAGACAGCGTTCCGTACCAGGTATGGGCATTATGAGTTCTTGGTAATGTCCTTTGGATTAACCAACGCCCCAGCGGCTTTCATGGATTTAATGAATAGAGTATTTAAGAAGTACTTGGACAAGTGTGTGATAGTTTTTATCGATGATATTTTGATCTACTCAAGGACTGAGGCAGAACATGCAGAGCATTTGAGGATAGCTCTAGGAATACTCAGAGAGGAACAGTTGTATGCCAAATTCTCGAAGTGTGAATTCTGGCGGAATGAAGTACAGTTTTTAGGACATGTGATCAATAAAGAAGGAGTATTGGTCGACCCCTCCAAGATAGAGGCGGTCTCAAATTGGGAAAGGCCAACCACACCCACAGAGGTAAGGAGTTTCATAGGATTGGCCGGCTACTATCGTAGATTTGTACAGGACTTTGCGAAGATCGCAGCCCCTTTGACACGACTTACTCGTAAGACAGAGAAGTTTGAATGGACGGAGAAATGCGAGAACAGTTTTCAGGAATTAAAGAAAAGGTTGGTAACGGCCCCGGTGTTGGCATTGCCAGACGGAAAAGGAGATTTTGTGATATATAGTGACGCATCGCACAAAGGATTAGGGTGTGTGCTTATGCAGCACGGTAAAGTGATTGCGTATGTGTCGAGACAACTGAAGGAATACGAGATTAGATATCCTACTCATGACCATGAGCTCGTGGCAATAGTATTTGCCTTAAAAATTTGGAGGCACTACTTGTATGGAGAGAAGTGCGAGATTTTCACAGACCATAAGAGCCTCAAGTACATATTTACGCAGAAAGAGCTCAACATGCGCCAGAGGAGATGGTTAGAACTAATCAAGGACTATGATTGTGAGATTCTCTATCATCCGGGGAAAGCCAATGTGGTGGCTGATGCCCTTAGTAGAAAGGAAAGACTCAGAATGATAATGACTTCGGAGGAGTTAATCAGGGATTTTGAAAGAATGGAAATAGAAGTAAAGATAACCGGAACCGAAACTGAAAAGCTTTTTGAGATCTCAATGCAGCCAGAGTTATTGGAAAAGATTCGATTGTGCCAAGAGAAAATAATGAACGAGGGCAGAGAGTCAATGACTGGAGAGGAGGCCCATACGGAGAAAGATGATAAAGGGATAATGAGGTACTCTTACCGGATTTGGGTTCCGAACGTTCAAGAGCTTAAAGATGAGATTTTGGATGAAAGCCATAGGTCAAGGTATTCCATTCACCCGGGAAGTACCAAGATGTATAGGGATTTGAAGGAATATTACTGGTGGCCCAACCTGAAGAGGGACGTAGCAGAATGGGTAAGCAAATGTTTGACTTGCCAAAGAGTAAAGGCAGAGCACCAGAGACCCAGTGGACTTTTACGACCCCTGGAGATTCCCGAGTGGAAATGGGAACAGATAGCGATGGATTTTGTTGTAGGATTGCCAAGGACGAAAGCCAATCATGACGCCATATGGGTAATTATAGACCGACTGACAAAGTCAGCCCATTTCATTCCTATCAATGAGAGATACACAGTCGATAGACTGGTGGACATTTACCTTAAGGAAATAGTGACGCGACATGGAGTCCCAGCGTCCATTGTCTCAGACCGAGACCCCAGGTTCAACTCCAGATTTTGGAGGAGCTTTCAAGAATGTGCGGGGACCAAGTTAAATATGAGTACCGCGTACCATCCCCAGACGGATGGGCAGAGTGAAAGGACCATCCAGACACTAGAGGATATGTTGAGAGTCTGTGCAATAGACCTTAAAGGAAGTTGGGATGACCACTTGCCGTTGATCGAGTTTTCTTATAACAATAGCTTTCATGCTAGCATCAGAATGCCGCCTTATGAGGCCCTGTACGGAAGAAGGTGTCGATCTCCCTTATACTGGGATGAAGTAGGAGAGCGGAAGATGCTCGGTCCCGAAGTGGTCCAAAGAACCAAAGACATAGTGGATCTTATCAGAGGATGGCTTGTAGCAGCCCAAGACAGACAGAAGAAATATGCAGACTTAGCCCGAAAGGACAAGGAATATGAAGTTGGGGACTTAGTACTGCTAAAGGTATCCCCTTGGAAGGGATTAATGAGGTTCGGAAAGAAAGGAAAACTAAGCCCAAGGTACATTAGACCTTTTGAGATATTAAGACGGATTGGAAAGTTAGCTTACGAGCTAGCCTTACCCCCTAACTTGCAACAAGTTCATAATGTGTTCCATGTGTCAATGCTAAGGAAGTATCATCGGGATGCCAGACAGATAATGGAGTACGAGCAGGTGGATATGCAACCAGATCTGACTTACGCGGAGAAGCCAGTAAGGATTATAGATAAGAAGGAGCAGGTGCTTCGGAACAAAGTGATCAAGCTAGTCAGAGTACTATGGCAAAATCATAATGTAGAAGAATCAACTTGGGAACTAGAGAGCGCAATGCTAGAAAAGTACCCCCATTTGTTTTCTATTTGATTCCGGGACGAAATCCTTTTAAGGAGGGGAGACTGTAATAACCCCCAAAATTTTGAACTTTTTGTAACCCTTGTGAATAGTGTTTTTGCTGAATGAGAAAACTTTTCATGCCACACTATGTAGGGGTTCTGTTATGGATATTCTGAGATTTTATTAGTACTCTATATGGTATATAAGTGTATGTAAAGATCGTCAGAATCCAATTCCGAACACTTTCATTTTTCCCGGAAATCCACTAGATACGGAAAGAATTGAGTATAAGGTAACAGGATAAAAATGATTTAAATTAAAGGATTATAAGAGAGGATCATAAAAGGAATATAATATATTGAGAAAGGTTAAGGGAACCTAAGTAATAAGATCCCGGGTATGATCCCTCAAACGATAAACGAAAACGAAAGTTAAGCGAACCGTATAACAGATCAGCGGTCATTAGGCAAACAATTAGGAAGTTAATCAAAGGGATTAGAGAGGATGATGTCACCCAACCAATGAGAAGAGGACAAGGAGGGAAAGATGACATCATAGCATGACATAAGCATGACATGGGAAGGAAGGAAATGTGGTGGAATATTAACCACACAAAATCAAGGGTAAATGGGTAATTGACCTAAAATAAAACAAATCTAATTTCATCCACCAAGCCAAACAAATCATTTCTCATCAAAACAAAATTTTATTCTTCATCACCAAGGCTTGCTCTCGGCTTTTGCCATTTCCAAGAGAAACAAATTTCAAAACTCAAGATCAAGGCTTCCTAAATTGGTAAGATAATTCCCTAGTCATCCTTATGCATAGCTATGGCTATCTTATGAGTTTAAGCCTTCAATTCTTTCTCAATCTTCTTCAAGAAATCAATGAAGAAGACAATGAATAGTGATTTCAAAGTTTTTAACTTGATTTTTTCTTGTTTTCCTTTAAGATCCAAGCATCCCTAAGACTTCTCAAGGCTTCTTAAGGCTTCCTAGCTACTCCCACCACTTCAAGGAAGGTATATCATCTCCAAACCCTAGCTTTAATTTGTATATTAGGTTGATTATGGTTGTGAGGGTAAAGAGTAGCTTGAAACTTGTTTGTTTAAGAGTTTGGGTTGGAATGGTGGTGATTGATTTGTTGAAATCTTATGATTTGGTTAAAGAATGTAGTATAGTTTAAATTCAAGATTTTGGATTAAGTAGATTGATTATAATGAGTTGATTTGGGGCTGTTGTAATGTAGTTTAAATGGAGGTTTATTTGGGTTGTGAATTGGGGTTGAATTGTGATGGTTTTGGAATGGTTTAAATTTGCGAAATCGCGTAAACATAGCCGTCGTAATGTCCGATTTACTTTAGACTGCTTTTGTTCATAAAATTTGGACCCGAGAACTCCCTGCTAGATTTTGACCATTGCCATGTTTAGATAGTTCATGTTACGAGCTTCGTTTTGATATGTAGTTCGTTTGATTCCGATGTACGGTTTAGGAGAAACGACCGTTTTAAGTAACGGCGTTTCGCTAACGAAACTTTTCCCCTCGCCTTACTTTGAAACATAGGTTAAAGACATTAAAGGACTAATTGAAGTATGAAACATTTATGTAAGGTGTAATAGGCAGTTGGTAAGACACTCGCGAAGGAATCGCCTTAAAACTCATAATGGTTAAATTATTAAAAATGGTGGAGCCGAGGGTACTCGAGTGACTTAAGAGAATCAGTAAGCGCAAAACAAGCGTTAGAGTCTAAGTTAGTTAAAGTATAGATTTACAAGTGACTTTGGTTTAATTCCAACTTGTTGTTTATAGGTTACCAGACTCGTCCCGAGCTTTTTTTCACCCCTAGTCGCTCAGGCAAATTTTCTACCCGTTATAACTGTTGTTGTGATGTATATGTATATATGCATGATCTTGCGATAAATGCATATTTGTTATTAGCAAATTCTTGCGATATATTGTAGCATGTGATATGGTACATATGCATGCCTGTTTCGTATTCTTGCCATATATATCTGTTGGTTCAGTTGATAGTACCTATGCTAGAGAATAGCGGTAATTTGCATATACCCTTAGTATAGGGACCCAAAGGTGAAAACATTTTCTAAAACCGGGAGTCAAGGATCCCGAGTAGATTTTATATATATATATTTATATATATATGGTTATAGTTTTCCAAACTATTAATCGAATAAGTTTTATTCGATAACTTTATTTATTTAATGAATATTATTTGAATATTCATTCGAGGACTTATGACTCTGTTTATTATATTTAATGATTATTAATTGGATATTCATTGGAGGATGTATGACTCCGTTTATTTTATTTAATGAATATTATTTATAATATTCATTCGAGGTATTATGACTCCGCTTATTATTTAATAATATTCTTTACTTTATTAAAGAATAAGGTTTCGATAATCAAACTTATTTTCGATTATTCAAATAAAGATAGTACTTTCATATAAGTATATCTTTGGTTATTTAATATCCATTTCAAGTATAAGTTTTAAAACTTCTACTTCGATTATTTTTATAAGGATTATCTTTATGAGAATATTATTCAAATAATAATATTCAGATATTTTCTAATATATCGGGACTGATTTATTTTAATAAATCAGCAGTACTCCAAACATTCTTAAAAATGTTTTCGAGTCTTCAAAATGATTTTTAAAGTTAGAGAGGACCCCAAAACTCATTTTTTTTATATTTAAGATCTTCCTTTCAAAGGGGATTTAAATACTCGCTCAAAACCTGGGGGATCCAGCTCTGTGGTGCATTTTACATTCGCAACGTGGTTGCTGTTTTGAGAAAACAAATGAATTGATTACTTACCCAACGTTCGGGAAGTAAGCCCATCTAATTGAGTCGGCATAAGCGACAGGCCGGGGTACGGTCTATCAAAGTGTAAGTGGCTGGGTGGCAGTCCATCAACGCGTAAGAGGCCGGGTGGCGGTCCAGCACAAGGTCCTTATGTGGCCAGGGTGATGACCGGTGGGGGATTCATCCATCTACTAGTAGAAAAGGTTACTTATTGGTATCTTTTCCTGATCAGCAAGATATCGGGTTTATGCCAAAATTCTTTTCCTTTCCAAAATTCATTGGATGTTACAAACTCTGTTCATACTTTACATAACAGAGGTTCCAGGAAATGTTTAAGAGATATATATGTGGATATATATATCGGGACTAAATAAAGTATCTCGTAACTTTATTTCATTCAATAATATTTCAAAGATTGAATCTATTCAAGTCTTAACTTGTGGTCTCATCTATGGGATGACCTTTTTTTTAAACCTATAATACTTTGAACAGTGGTAGTTCAAGTAGCCTTATAAATGATATAAGTATAGTGAAGTATTTGGTAACTTCATCTTCCTTTAAGCTTATATCCAGTAAGTAATTATCTTACTTTTGATAAAGGTTTTCAGTAAGTTATCTATTAGATACTTGCATTATTGATTACACTATATATTATCTTGCGAGCTGTAATGCTCACTCTTGCTTTATTTCTTCATCACACAACAACAGTTAGGAAGGATGGCCAGACTCAAGCAGACCCAGCGCAAGAGCGTGGGAAGCGCCCCGCGCCTTCCCGTTGAGATCATAGTTGTTATAGCTGCAGAGGTAGATCTATATGTAGATCAGACCATCTACTTTTGAGAATCAATTATGTATAATTATAACTTGTGTCAGATAATGGCAATTAATTGTAAACTTATTAAGTAATCATTTTGGGTTGTAATAACTTTTAAATTGTGGATTCAAAGACTTGTACTTATTTCAATTTCATCTCTGAGACCATAACGGGTTGTGGTGTGTGTTAGTGTGGGGTCACAGCATAAGGTTAATTATTATTAATTAAGTGAAGTGATATTGTGGAAAGAAAGACCGTGACGACCTGGATCCCCGACCCCGGATCTGGGGGTATTACAACCACTTTCATACAAGTCAATATTGGTCCACATTTTGGCTCTAATCTACTATGCAAGTCACTTTAAACCGTATTAGAGTAATTTTGCACCTTATAAGACTAACTTGCCACCATATAATGGTAGAATTAACATGTTAACATCATAAACATCCAATTTGACATCCTTTAACAATCTCTTGGTACCACTTTCATACGAGTCAATTTTGGTCCACATTTTGGCTCTAATCTACCATGTAAGTCACTTTAAACCATATTAGAGTAATTTTGCACCTTATAAGACTCACTTTAAACCATATATTGGAACAATTAATGTAATAACCCCAATTTTTGGGAAATTTTTGAAACCCTTATGAATAGTGTTTTTGCTGAATGAGAAAACTTTTCATGCCACACTATGTAGGGGTTCTGATATGGATATTCTGAGATTTTATTAGTACTTTATATGGGATATAAGTGTATGTAAAGATCGTCAGAATCCAAATCCGAACACTTTGATTTTTCCCGAAAATACACTAGATACGGAAAGATTTGAGAAAAAGGTAACAGGATAAAAAGAATTTAAATTAAAGGATTATAGGAGAGGATCATAAAAGGAATATAATATATTGAGAAAGGTTAAGGGAACCTAAGTAATAAGATCCCGGGTATGATCCCTCAAACGATAAACGAAAATGAAAGTTAAGCGAACCGTATAACAGATCTGCGGTCATTAGGCAAATGATTAGGAAGTTAATCAAGGGGATTAGTGGGGATGATGTCATCCAACCAATAGAAAGAGGACAAGGAGGGGAGGATGACATCATGAGGATGACACAAGCATGACATGGGAAGGAAGGAGATGTGGTGGCTTTTTAACCACACAAAATCAAGGGCAACTAGGTAATTTACTAAAACAAACACAAAAATCAAACCAACCAAGCCAAGCAAATCATTTTTCATCAAAATCAAAAAGAAACCAAGGCATTGTTCTTCATGCTCTCGGCCAAAACAGAACCAGAACACTAAAACTGCTGTATCTCCTTCATTTCTCACTCCAATATTGTGTTCTATAGCTCATTGGAAAGGTATTGAGATGGCCTACAACTCTTGTTCACAAGTCTCGTCCAAATAATCATGGTAAGACCCTCATTTTTACAGTTCTTTAAATCGGACTTTTAGAAACTTCAAAGCCTAACTTTGTGTTCTTGATTTCTTTGGAAAGATCAAGCTTGTAGGAGGCTCCCTAAGGCTTCCTAGCAACTTAACACCTCCCAAGGAAGGTATAAACTTCAAACCCTAGCCTTTACTTTATTTGTTAGTAAGTTTAATGGTTGGTGTTGTGAAATGAGAAGCATGGATTGTGATTATTAGTAGTTTGGTTTGATTTGGAAGTGTTTTGGTAATTGAAGCTTGATTATAGTTCATAGGTCTTGATTGTGGTTGTTTGAGTTGAAAACCTTGGAGATTATGGACTGATTTGGTATGGTTTAGGTGAAGTTTTGTTGTATTGATGGTTATGAGTTGGTTGGTGGTTAATTGGAGTAGTTTAAACATTGGTAATCGCGTAAACATAGCCGTCGTAACGTCCGATTTTCTTTAGACTGTTTTTGTGCATAACATTAGGACCCGAGAACCCCATGCTAGATTATGACCACTGCCATGTTTAGATAGCTCATGTTACGAGCTTCGTTTTGATATGTAGTTCGTTCGATTCCGATGCACGGTTTAGGAGAAACGACCGTTTCAAGTAACGGCGTTTCGCGAACAAAACTTTTCCCCTCGCCTTACTTTGAAACATAGGTTAAGGACCAAAAAGGGTTAATTAATGTATGAAACATTTATGGTAAGTGTGTTAGGAAGTTGGTAAGACACTCGCGAAGGAATCGCTTTAAAACTCGTAAAGGTTAAATTATTAAAAATGGTGGAGCTGAGGGTACCCGAGTGACTTAAGCGAATCAGTGAGCGCAAAACAAGCGTTAGAATCTAAGTTAGTTAAAGTATAGATTTACAAGTGATTTTGGTTTAATTCCAACTTACTTGTTGTTTATAGGTTACCAGACTCGTTCCGAGCCTTTTATCACCCCAAGTCGCTCAGGCAAGTTTTCTACCCGTTATACTGTTGTTGTGATGTAAATATATGTATATGCATTATCTTGTGATATTGCATGATTGTTATTAGCAAATTTTGCGATATATTGGAGCATGCTAATATGGTATATATGCATGTCTGTTTCGTAATCTGGTTATCTATCTGTTGATTTCAATGCTTATAGTTGCATAATACCTATGCTAGAAATAAGCAAGTAGTTGCGTATACCCTTAGTATAGGGGATAAAAGGTGAACATATTTCTAAACCGGGAGTCGATGTTCCCGAGTATATTATATATATATATATATTTATTTATATATATATATATATGGATATAGTTTTTAAAACTATGGATCGAATAAGGTTTATTCGATACCTTTATTTTATTATTTGAATATTATTTGAATATTCATTCGAGGGCTTATGACTCAGTTTATTTTATTATTTGAATATTCATTCGAGGGCTTATGACTCAGTTTATTTTATTATTTGAATATTATTTGAATATTCATTCGAGGGCTTATGACTCAGTTTATATTATTATTGAATATTACTTGGATATTCATTTGAGGATGTATGACTCCTTTATTTTATTTAATGAATATTATTTATAATATTCATTCGAGGTATTATGACTCCGCTTATTACTGAAATATATTCTTTATTTCATTAGAGAATAAAGTGTTAATAATCAAACTTATTTTCGATTATTCAAATAAAGATAATACTTTCATATAAGTATATCTTTGGTTATTTAATGTTTATTTCAAGTATAAGTTTTAATACTTCTACTTTAATTATTTTTATAAAGATAATTCTTTATGAGAATATTATTTAAATAATAATATTCAGATATTTTCTAATATATCGGGACTGATTTATTTCATTAAATCAGTTTTACTCCAAACACTCTTTAAAGTGTTTTCGAGTCTTCAAAATGATTTTTAAAAGTTAGAGCGGATCCCAAAACTCATTTTTATATTTAAGATCTTCCTTTTAAGGGGATTTAAATACTCGCTCAAAACCTGAGGGATCCGGCTCTATGGTGTAGTTTATATTCGTAACAAGGTTGCTGTTTTGATAAATGAATTGATTACTTGCCCAATGTTCGGGAAGTAAGCCCATCTAATTGAGTCGGCATAAGCGACAGGCCGGGGTACGGTCTATCAAAGTGTAAGTGGCTGGGTGGCAGTCCATCAACGCGTAAGAGGCCGGGTGGCGGTCCAGCACAAGGTCCTTATGTGGCCAGGGTGATGACCGGTGGGGGATTCATCCATCTACTAGTAGAAAAGGTTACTTATTGGTATCTTTGCTTGATTAGCAAGATATCTGGTTTATGCCAAAATTCTTTTCCTTCCAAATTCATTGGATATTGCAACTCTGTTCATACTTTACATGACAGAGGTTTTCAGGAAATGTATGGGAGATATATATGAATATATTTATATATCAGGTCTTAATGAAGTATCTCGTAACTTCATTATTTATAATGATATTCAAAGATTGAATCTATTCAAATCTTGTCTTGTAGTCTCATCTATGTGATGAACCTTTGAAACTGATTATAACTTGAACGGGGGTAGTTCAAGTAGTATTTGGGAAAGATATAAGTATTTTGGGGTATCTTGTAACTTCATCTTTTAAACTTATATCTAATTAATAATTGTCTTATGAATGACAAAGATTTTCAGAAAAACGTTGAGACAAGGTTAGATATATGAGATCACCTTGCAACGATATTTTTTTATACAGTTATACACTGGGACTTTGTGTATATTATGCATGGAAGAGGACTTCCAATATTTTGAAAAGTATATATGTATATATACTGAATATTTTGCGACTTCATCGCATTAAGATATCAAACTTGGTTCATTTCTTTTGACCAAGACTTTCATGAGTATTATGAGTAGGCTCATATACTATTAATCATTATACATATTATTTTGGTGGGCTTGCTGCTCACCCTTGCTTTCTTCTTTCATCACACAACAACAGATAGAAAAGATGAACAGAACCAAGCTCCCGATTCACAAGCGATTAGGAGACGTTCCGCAGTTTTCTAGAAGCATTGATGCCGCCGTAGCTGAGGTAGGAACTACCAATAGGCTAGGTTTTCAACTTTTGATGGACCAGATTTATTTATATTTATGAATTGTAATAATGGCAAAGAAATGTAAATTTATTCAGAAAACCTTTTAAGGTGTATTGGCAGATAATTGTGGAATAAAATGACTTGTGGTTATTTTTCGATGTTCATCTCTGAGACTATAACGTGTGGTGTGTGTGTTTATTGTGGGGTCACAGTACAGAGTAGTTGAGTAATTATTAAGATTGGGTGTTATTAAGGGAAATGGAACTCGTGACGACCCGGATCCCCGACCCCGGATCTGGGGGTGTTACAGAAATGGTATCAGAGCTAAGCGTTATAAACCTCAGAGATGATGGGACGTTAAGATAATAAGTTCACTAAGATAATAAGAACTCTTGCCAAGTTCATAGTCGGGCTACCTAACGTAGTACTGACAGTTAAAACCCTT
Organism: Apium graveolens; assembly: GCF_009905375.1. NCBI lineage: Eukaryota > Viridiplantae > Streptophyta > Magnoliopsida > Apiales > Apiaceae > Apium > Apium graveolens. Next base: position 71,386 of record NW_027417557.1, on the reverse strand, counting down.
ATGGGAACCCTTATAAATATCGTGATAGGAGCGTAGTTCGTTATCGTATATGGTAGCGGGACTCCGAACCCTGAAGTTGAGGAATATCAACGCGATGATGTTTTATTACTCATTGGAGATCAGATTATGGATCCGATAGAGCGTCCTAACGCAGGACCGGATGATGTTAATATTGAGGATGTAGCGGTTGAGGAGGTTGTCCTAGAAGGGATAGTTGTTGAGGAGGATCCCAAGGAGGATCCTGACAAGAATGAATAAAGGACCATGGAGGAATTGATAACCATGGTTAGGGAAACTACCAGAGGTAGGATTGGTCGGTCACTACCGGAGGTTCGTTCAAGTTTGTAAAGATAGTAGCCCCTTTAACGCGGCTTACTCGTAAGACTGAGAAGTTCGAATGGACAGAGAAATGCGAGAACAGCTTTCAAGAACTGAAGCAAAGGTTGGTGACGGCCCCTATGTTGGCGTTGCCGGATGGAAAAAGGAGATTTTGTGATTTGTAAGTGACGCTTCGCATAAGGAATTAGGGTGCTTCTTAGCACAGCAAGATAATCGCGTATGCGTCAAGACAATTAAGGTAATATGAAATTCGATATCCCCGCCCATGAGCTTAGGCTCGTGGCAATAGTTTTACCCTAAAGATTGGAGGCACTACTTGTATGGAGAGAAGTGCGAGAATTACCTAAGCCATAAGTGCTCTAGTACATTCTTACATAGAAAGAGCTCAACATACGCCAGAGGAGGCGGTTAGAGCTAATCAAGAATTATGATTGGGAGATTCTTTATCATTCGGGGAAAGCCAATGTGGTGGCTGATGCCCTTAGTAAAAAGGAGAGACTCAAGATGATAATGACTTTGGGAGGGTTGATAAGAGATTTTGAAAAAAAAAATGGAAATAGATATGAAGGTAACCGGAGCCGGTACCGAAAAGTTGTTTGAGATTGCAATACAGCCCGAATTATTGGAAAGGAATATATTGTGCCAGAAAAAGTGATGAATGAAGGCAGAGAGCCAACAAATAGATATGAGATTAATACTGAGAAAGATGATAAGGGAATAATGAGGTATTCCTATAGAATTTGGGTTCCGAAAGTTCAAGAGCTTAAGGATGAGAACTTAGATGAGAGCCATAGTTTGAGGAATAGGATTTAGGGCAAACCCAGAGTGTGATAGTCAGGGAGGTTTCCATCAAGAAAGAAAGAACCCATAACATAATAGAGTGGAAAATAAGGTTTTTAATGTATAAGATAACCCCGATTATGGGAGAAGGTTGAAACATTTCATACTAAGGAAACAGAAAGTCGAGTAAGGAAAGGAGACCCGAGACGGTACTCCTATATGGCAATTTATGGACCTGTCTAGACAGAACTTAGACTATTATCCCCAACCACCACCCTGAGGGGACAATGCGGCAGGAAATTCTTTCATGACCTTTAAATCGTTAAGCTCTCAGAGTTCCAAGGAACAGGTTGACCTAGTCGAGGCAAGAGCCTGGCTAAAGGAAATATAGGAATCATTTGAGATTCTAAATGATTGACGAATCACAAAAGACTGTTTTTGTCACTTACCCTCCCAAGAGAGAGACCACCCGCTGGTGAAAGGCCAAGGAAGGCACGGAGCAAGAGATTATAATAAACTGATTAAAGTTCAGCCAATTATTTTCGGGAAAGTAATTCCCAAGGTTATGGAATAGTGTAAAAGCTTTAGAGCCAGAACAAAGGCATACGAGTATGATGAATTATGAATCTAAGTTGTAAAAGTTATCAAGATTCGTTCTGAAGACACGAATCCAGAATGACGGGATGTTTGAAATCAATGCTTATGTTGTGTTGGTTCATGAAATAACGATAAGAGAAAGGAATATAAAGGCAAGAGAGTTTGAGGAATGATAAGGGAGTTGGGTATGAGGAAACCCTAAAGACTCGTAGAAATAGAAATAGAAGAGTATGTAATCGTCAGGATGAGGGTGATTCACCATAAGTTAAAATTGATGGTTGAAGGCATAAGAGTTATGTATATTTTATCCCCTTTAAGTTGGGAGGATTCGAGGAAACCTTGAGATAGTTCGAAGGATAAATATTGAGACACGGATAGACTGAGGAGACAAGAAAGTAAGAAATCAGGAAAAATTGGATGAAGGAAGTGACCTTCAGTAATGTGAAATGTAAGACCGGTGGCTCGATACCCAGAAAGGGAGACGCCAAGTATGAGAGATATCCCAACATTGAGATGACTGTTGAGATAAACAACAAAAGTAAATAAGGAATTATTAAGAAGAGGTTCATGTTGAACATGACCAATATCTTCCAGAACATCCATGTTATCATTACCAAATCAGGAAAGAAAAGCGGATGACCATTGTTATCTTTTGGAGGCCATATGGATTGACCTCAATTTGAATAAGGATGCTATTATGAAGTTAGGTATAGACTATCGAGGTGGGAATGATGAATAAGATAATCTATCAAGGATATATGACTTGATTTATCCATGGAAGGATGCATGTACCTTTTAAAGGTGGAATTAAGAATAGAACATCGGTAACTTAAAATGAATCCTAGGGGAATGCATAAAGGTTGGCATTTCACCCTTAATAGGGACAGTATGATTTTTGACAGGGTGAATTGGAAAGGATTAAGGTAATAACAACCTTTAAGAATCAGTGGAGAATTTTTTCAGAAGTATATAGACAATGGTTCTAGTAGTAGTAAATGGTATTTTGATATGCCCTGTATCTAAGGAATACAGGAGGAACGATTCAAGGATAACCCTAGAGGTTTTACAAGGAGAAAGGTAATATTCAAAATTTTCAAGAATAGAAATGTTGATAAAGGAAATATGACGTAATTATATTGATGCCAAGTGAGGCACGTGTTAAACCACGAGAAGGTATGGATCGAACCAGTAATGGTCGAAATTGTTCAGGGCAATTAGGACTTAAGATAGAAGATGCTCTAAGTATAATTGAGAGTCAGTCATGACAGTGATTAACCTCTAAAGACTGAGGCAATAACTTATGGAAAAATGGTGATTTTTTTTACTCATCAGATTTTAAGGAAAACATCTTCACATAAGCTATGATTGAAATGAGGTAGAAAATTATTTGGAGGTGGTTAAAATGACATTGACTATAAGGAAATTGTACTATCAGGAAAGGCCAAAGAGGTGGCCGACACTTTAAAGGTAAGTGGATAATTATAGGCGCGTGTGCCAAAAGAATACAGTGATGATGGTTAAAAATGTGAAGGTTGAATTATGGTTTGGAAGATTGACATTCCTTCTGATGACTGTGCAATACCCAACCGTAATAGTAGTTGGTAAAGGTTTAATTTGTGTAATCTCCATGAACGGGCTATCTATCTTAGAAGGTCCTATCTTGAGATAAGCCAGGACCATGTTTCAAAAAGGACCAAACAAACCTTTGAGTTAAGTCTTCTATTGAAGGCATATGATTAAGAATGGTATTAACCTGCTATCGGTGCTTTAATTGAAACTCTTCTACAATTTTATATGCTTCATGTCATGTATGTATGTCAGGATCAGGAGTGTACTCCATGAATCATGAATGGTGATTATGTTACCTCCTTAGAAGGATTTGATACGACATGTATGGACTCCGTATGGTTAGCTATTAAGACTTCATGGAAAATGAATGACTACAGTAGGTCAACGGTGGGCCATAGTAATGCAGCAATGATTCTGCGAGTAATGAGCTGATTACAACCGTGAGAGTTGTATTGGAATGGATGTTGAGATTGAGTACCACTAAATGGGTCGTGGTAGTGTATAAGTTATCATTGATAGACTAATTAAGTAGAGTATCTACCTATTGGATATTTATTCCCTCTTATAAAAAGAGAGTCGTATTACTATATGAGGAAGGTTGCGGTGCAAGCATAGAACTTTAGTAACGGTGATGTCTAAAATGAGATCCCAGGTTCGATTTTTGAAATCGAGGGAGTTTCAAAGGTGATTGTGTATAAGCTCGAGGAAGAGCATGGGTCCATAGAATGATGGACGGAATAGAAATATTTAGGCATGGGAAATACGATGCTATAATACTTGATGCTGATATAAATACGTATATGTTTTGTTCTCCTATGACAAACCTCTATAGTTCAGAGGTAGGTTCCAAGCCAGATATTTTGTGGCAGTATATTTTTTTTTATATATACAATTCTCTTCAGTTCGTTCTTTTCTCTTCTTTTCATTTCATGTAAGTTGAGAAGAACAACCCTTCCAGAAGGGGAGGTATTGCCGAATGACTGTCTATCTGTGTGATAGAAGCCTAGTAGGATACCAACTATTGTTTAATTGCTTGTCAAGTACTAAAGGCTGGCCACCTTCTGTACTAACTATGCGAGATAACAAGTGTTCATGATCATAGTGATCTCTCAATAAATTCTTTTACTTCTATATGAAGGATTAAGCTTTCGAAAATAGAAACAGCTGAAAAAGGAGTAGTAAAGTTATGGTGGTATTCAGAATGGGAACACATTCGTAATACTAAGGTTGACGTGGTTATTAAAAGGTTATAGAACGCTAACGAGCAAAAGTATAACCAGTATAATATTAGGAACGGAAGGTAGTAGCGATTACGAACTGGAAAAGAATGGGTATTGAGAAGCAAAAGCTCTAATGCTAAAAGCTATAATGAGAGTCTGTGCAATAGACTTGAAAGAAATTGGAATGATCACTTAACGCGGATTAAGTTATCTTACGATAATAGATCATATGTCAGTATTGAGGTATCGCCTTATGAGATCCTTGAGGGAAGACAATGTCGATCTCCCTTACGTTAGGATGAAGTTGTAGAGCGCAAGATGCTCAGACCCGCAGTAGTCCAAAGGACCAAGGATATAATAGATCTAATCAGAGGACGACTGGTAGTAGCCAGGAAGGACATAAGAAGTATGTCAATTTGACCCGAAAGGACAAAGAATAGGAAGGAGGCTTGTTAAAAGTATTCCCTTGAAAAGAATTAATGAGATTCGGAAAGAAAGGAAAGCTAAGTCCACCAATTGTTGGACCCTTGGATATATTAAGGAGTATTGGGAAGTTAGCATATGAGCTAGCCTTACCCCAGAACATGTAGCGAGTCATAACGCGTTTCACGTATCAATGTTAAGAAAGGGTAATTCGGATGCCAGATAAATAGGGGCATAGGAGCGCATAGACATGCAACCCGACGTAACCTATATCGAGCAACCGGGAAGGGTTATAGAGTGAAAAGGAACAAGTGCTTAGGAGAAGGATTATCAAACTAGGCAGAGTTTGGTGGTAGAACCATAATGTGGGAAAATTTACTCGAGAGTTAGAAAGTGCAATGCTAAGAGAGTATCCCTATTCACTTTCTATCTGATTCCGGGACGGAATCCTTTTAAGGAGGGGAGACTGTAATAACCCCAATTTTTGGGAAATTTTTGAAACCCTTATGAATAGTGTTTTTGCTGAATGAGAAAACTTTTCATGCCACACTATGTAGGGGTTCTGATATGGATATTCTGAGATTTTATTAGTACTTTATATGGGATATAAGTGTATGTAAAGATCGTCAGAATCCAAATCCGAACACTTTGATTTTTCCCGGAAATACACTAGATACGGAAAGATTTGAGAAAAAGGTAACAGGATAAAAAGGATTTAAATTAAAGGATTATAGGAGAGGATCATAAAAGGAATATAATATATTGAGAAAGGTTAAGGGAACCTAAGTAATAAGATCCCGGGTATGATCCCTCAAACGATAAACGAAAACGAAAGTTAAGCGAACCGTATAACAGATCAGCGGTCATTAGGCAAACGATTAGGAAGTTAATCAAGGGGATTAGTGGGGATGATGTCATCCAACCAATAGAAAGAGGACAAGGAGGGGAGGATGACATCATGAGGATGACACAAGCATGACATGGGAAGGAAGGAGATGTGGTGGCTTTTTAACCACACAAAATCAAGGGCAACTAGGTAATTTACTAAAACAAACACAAAAATCAAACCAACCAAGCCAAGCAAATCATTTTTCATCAAAATCAAAAAGAAACCAAGGCATTGTTCTTCATGCTCTCCGCCAAAACAGAACCAGAACACTAAAACTGCTGTATCTCCTTCATTTCTCACTCAAATATTGTGTTCTATAGCTCATTGGAAAGGTATTGAGATGGCCTACAACTCTTGTTCACAAGTCTCATCCAAATAATCATGGTAAGACCCTCATTTTTACAGTTCTTTAAATCGGACTTTTAGAAACTTCAAAGCCTAACTTTGTGTTCTTGATTTCTTTGGAAAGATCAAGCTTGTAGGAGGCTCCCTAAGGCTTCCTAGCAACTTAACACCTACCAAGGAAGGTATAAACTTCAAAACCTAGCCTTTACTTTATTTGTTAGTAAGTTTAATGGTTGGTGTTGTGAAATGAGAAGCATGGATTGTGATTATTAGTAGTTTGGTTTGATTTGGAAGTGTTTTGGTAATTGAAGCTTGATTATAGTTCATAGGTCTTGATTGTGGTTGTTTGAGTTGAAAACCTTGGAGATTATGGACTGATGTGGTATGGTTTAGGTGAAGTTTTGTTGTATTGATGGTTATGAGTTGGTTGGTGGTTAATTGGAGTAGTTTAAACATTGGTAATCGCGTAAACATAGCCGTCGTAACGTCCGATTTTCTTTAGACTGTTTTTGTGCATAACATTAGGACCCGAGAACCCCCTGCTAGATTATGACCACTGCCATGTTTAGATATCTCATGTTACGAGCTTCGTTTTGATATATAGTTCGTTCGATTCCGATGCACGGTTTAGGAGAAACGACCGTTTCAAGTAACGGCATTTCGCGAACGAAACTTTTCCCCTCGCCTTACTTTGAAACATAGGTTAAGGACCAAAAAGGGTTAATTAATGTATGAAACATTTATGGTAAGTGTGTTAGGCAGTTGGTAAGACACTCGCGAAGGAATCGCTTTAAAACTCGTAAAGGTTAAATTATTAAAAATGGTGGAGCCGAGGGTACCCGAGTGACTTAAGCGAATCAGTGAGCGCAAAACAAGCGTTAGAATCTAAGTTAGTTAAAGTATAGATTTACAAGTGATTTTGGTTTAATTCCAACTTACTTGTTGTTTATAGGTTACCAGACTCGTTCCGAGCCTTTTATCACCCCAAGTCGCTTTAGCAAGTTTTCTACCCGTTATACTGTTGTTGTGATGTAAATATATGTATATGCATTATCTTGTGATATTGCATGATTGTTATTAGCAAATTTTGCGATATATTGGAGCATGCTAATATGGTATATATGCATGTCTGTTTCGTAATCTGGTTATCTATCTGTTGATTTCAATGCTTATAGTTGCATAATACCTATGCTAGAAATAAGCAAGTAGTTGCGTATACCCTTAGTATAGGGGATAAAAGGTGAACATATTTCTAAACCGGGAGTTGATGTTCCTGAGTATATTATATATATATATTTATTTATATATATATATGGATATAGTTTTTAAAACTATGGATCGAATAAGGTTTATTCGATACCTTTATTTTATTATTTGAATATTATTTGAATATTCATTCGAGGGCTTATGACTCAGTTTATTTTATTATTTGAATATTATTTGAATATTCATTCGAGGGCTTATGACTCAGTTTATTTTATTATTTGAATATTATTTGAATATTCATTCGAGGGCTTATGACTCAGTTTATATTATTATTGAATATTACTTGGATATTCATTTGAGGATGTATGACTCCTTTATTTTATTTAATGAATATTATTTATAATATTCATTCGAGGTATTATGACTCCGCTTATTACTGAAATATATTCTTTATTTCATTAGAGAATAAAGTGTTAATAATCAAACTTATTTTCGATTATTCAAATAAAGATAATACTTTCATATAAGTATATCTTTGGTTATTTAATGTTTATTTCAAGTATAAGTTTTAATACTTCTACTTTAATTATTTTTATAAAGATAATTCTTTATGAGAATATTATTTAAATAATATTCAGATATTTTCTAATATATCGGGACTGATTTATTTCATTAAATCAGTTTTACTCCAAACACTCTTTAAAGTGTTTTCGAGTCTTCAAAATGATTTTTAAAAGTTAGAGCGGATCCCAAAACTCATTTTTATATTTAAGATCTTCCTTTTAAGGGGATTTAAATACTCGCTCAAAACCTGAGGGATCCGGCTCTATGGTGTATTTTATATTCGCAACAAGGTTGCTGTTTTGATAAATGAATTGATTACTTGCCCAATGTTCGGGAAGTAAGCCCATCTAATTGAGTCGGCATAAGCGACAGGCCGGGGTACGGTCTATCAAAGTGTAAGTGGCTGGGTGGCAGTCCATCAACGCGTAAGAGGCCGGGTGGCGGTCCAGCACAAGGTCCTTATGTGGCCAGGGTGATGACCGGTGGGGGATTCATCCATCTACTAGTAGAAAAGGTTACTTATTGGTATCTTTGCCTGATCAGCAAGATATCTGGTTTATGCTAAAATTCTTTTCCTTCCAAATTCATTGGATATTGCAACTCTGTTCATACTTTACATGACAGAGGTTTTCAGGAAATGTATGGGAGATATATATGAATATATTTATATATCAGGTCTTAATGAAGTATCTCGTAACTTCATTATTTATAATGATATTCAAAGATTGAATCTATTCAAATCTTGTCTTGTAGTCTCATCTATGTGATGAACCTTTGAAACTGATTATAACTTGAACGGGGGTAGTTCAAGTAGTATTTGGGAAAGATATAAGTATTTTGGGGTATCTTGTAACTTCATCTTTTAAACTTATATCTAATTAATAATTGTCTTATGAATGACAAAGATTTTCAGAAAAATGTTGAGACAAGGTTAGATATATGAGATCACCTTGCAATGATATTTTTTTTATACAGTTATACACTGGGACTTTGTGTATATTATGCATGGAAGAGGACTTCCAATATTTTGAAAAGTATATATGTATATATACTGAATATTTTGCGACTTCATCGCATTAAGATATCAAACTTGGTTCATTTCTTTTGACCAAGACTTTCATGAGTATTATGAGTAGGCTCATATACTATTAATCATTATACATATTATTTTGGTGGGCTTGCTGCTCACCCTTGCTTTCTTCTTTCATCACACAACAACAGATAGAAAAGATGAACAGAACCAAGCTCCCGATTTACAAGCGATTAGGAGACGTTCCGCAGTTTTCTAGAAGCATTGATGCCGCCGTAGCTGAGGTAGGAACTACCAATAGGCTAGGCTTTCAACTTTTGATGGACCAGATTTATTTATATTTATGAATTGTAATAATGGCAAAGAAATGTAAATTTATTCAGAAAACCTTTTAAGGTGTATTGGCAGATAATTGTGGAATAAAATGACTTGTGGTTATTTTTGGATGTTCATCTCTGAGACTATAACGTGTGGTGTGTGTGTTTATTGTGGGGTCACAGTACAGAGTAGTTGAGTAATTATTAAGATTGGGTGCTATTAAGGGAAATGGAACTCGTGACGACCCGGATCCCTGACCCCGGATCTGGGGGTGTTACAATTAACATGTTAACATCATAAACATCTAATTTGAAATCCTTTAACCACCTCTTGGTACCACTTTCATACGAGTAAATTTTGGTCCATATTTTGGCTCTAATCAACCATGTAAGTCACTTTAAACCATATTAGAGTAATTTTGCACCTTATAAGACTCACTTTCAACCATATATTGGTAGAATTATCATGTTAACATCATAAACATCCAATTTGACATCCTTTAACCATCTATTGGTACCACTTTCATAAGAGTCAATATTGGTCGACATTTTGGCTCTAATCTACCATGCAAGTCACTTTAAACCATATCAGAGTAATTTTGCACCTTATAAGACTAACTTGACACCATGTATTGGTAGAATTAACATGTTAACATCATAAACATCCAATTTGACATCCTTTAACAATCTCTTGGTACCACTTTCATACGAGTCAATTTTGGTCCACATTTTGGCTCTAATCTACCATATAAGTCACTTTAAACCATATTAGAGTAATTTTGCACCTTTCAAGACTCACTTTCAACCATATATTGGAACAATTAACATGTTAACATCATAAACATCTAATTTAACATCCTTTAACCACCTCTTGGTACCACTTTCATACGAGTCAATTTTGGTCCACATTTTGGCTCTAATCAACCATGTAAGTCACTTTAAACCATATTAGAGTAATATTGCACCTTATAAGACTCACTTTCAACCATATATTGGTAGAATTAACATGTTAACATCATAAACATCCAATTTGACATCCTTTAACCATCTATTGGTACCACTTTCATAAAAGTCAGTATTGGTCCACATTTTGGCTCTAATCTACCATGCAAGTCACTTTAAACCATATCAGAGTAATTTTGCACCTTATAAGACTAACTTGACACCATGTATTGGTATAATTAACATGTTAACATCATAAACATCCAATTTGACATCCTTAAACCATCTCTTTGTACAACTTTTATACGAGTCAATTTTGGTCCACATTTTGGCTCTAATCAACCATGTAAGTCACTTTAAACCATATTAGAGTAATTTTGCACCTTATAAGACTCACTTTCAACCATATATTGGTAGAATTAACATGTAACTTCATAAACATCCAATTTGACATCCTTTAACCATCTCTTGGTACCACTTTCATACGAGTCAATATTGGTCCACATTTTGGCTTTAATCTACCATGCAAGTCACTTTAAACCGTACTAGAGTAATTTTGCACCTTATAAGACTAACTTGCCACCATATAATGTTAGAATTAACATGTTAACATCATAAACATCCAATTTGATATCCTTTAACAATCTCTTGGTACCACTTTCATACGAGTCAATTTTGGCTCTAATATACCATGTAAGTCACTTTAAACCTTATTAAAGTAATTTTGCACCTTATAAGACTAACTTGCCACCATATAATGGTAGAATTAACATGTTAACATCATGAACATCCAATTTGACATCCTTTAACAATCTCTTGGTACCACTTTCATACGAGTCAATATTGGTCCACGTTTTGGCTCTAATCTACCATGCAAGTCACTTTAAACCGTATTAGAGTAATTTTGCACCTTATAAGACTAACTTTCCACCATATAATGGTAGAATTAACATGTTAACATCATAAACATCCAATTTGACATCCTTTAACCACCTCTTGGTACCAATTTCATACGAGTCAATTTTGGTCCACATTTTGGCTCTAATCAACCATGTAAGTCACTTTAAAACCATATTAGAGTAATTTTGCACCTTATAAGACTCACTTTCAACCATATATTGGTAGAATTAACATGTTCACATCATAAACATCCAATTTGACATCCTTTAACCAACTGTTAGTACCACTTTCATACGAGTCAATATTGGTCCACATTTTGGCTATAATCTACCATGCAAGTCACTTTAAACCATATTAGAGTAATTTTGCACCTTATAAGACAAACTTGCCACTATATATTGGTAGAATTAACATGTTAACATCATAAACATCCAATTTGACATCCTTTAACCATCTCTTTGTACCACTTTCATACGAGTCAATTTTGGTACATATTTTGGCTCTAATCAACCATGTAAGTAACTTTAAACCATATTAGAGTAATTTTGCACCTTATAATACTAACTTGCCACCATATATTGAGAGAAATAACATGTTAACATCATCAACATCCAATTTGACATCCTTTAACCATCTCTTTGTACCACTTTCATACGAGTCAATTTTGGTCCACATTTTGGCTCTAATCAACCATGTAAGTCACTTTAAACCGTATTAGAGTAATTTTGCACCTTATAAGACTAACTCGCCACCATATAATGGTAGAATTAACATGTTAACATCATAAACATCCAATTTGACATCCTTTAACAATCTCTTGGTACCACTTTCATACGAGTCAATTTTGATCCACATTTTGGCTCTAATCTACCATGCAAGTCACTTTAAACCATATTAGAGTAATTTTGCACCTTATAATGCACCTTGTAAGACTTAATTTCAACCATATATTGGTACAATTAACATGTTAACATCATAAACATCTAATTTGACATCCTTTAACCACCTCTTGGTACCAATTTCATACGAGTCAATTTTGGTCCATATTTTGGCTCTAATCAACCATGGAAGTCACTTTAAAACCATATTAGAGTAATTTTGCACCTTATAAGACTCACTTTCAACAATATATTGGTAGAATTAACATGTTCACATCATAAACATCCAATTTGACATCCTTTAACCAACTCTTGGTTCCACTTTTATACGAGTCAATATTGGTCCACATTTTGGCTATTATCTACCATGCAAGTCACTTTAAACCATATTAGAGTAATTTTGCACCTTATAATACTAACTTTCCACCATATATTGATAGAAATAACATGTTAACATCATAAACATCCAATTTGACATCCTTTAACCATCTCTTTGTACCACTTTTATACGAGTCAATTTTGGTACATATTTTGGCTCTAATCAACCATGTAAGTCACTTGAAACCATATTAGAGTAATTTTGCACCTTATAATACTAACTTTCCACCATATATTGATAGAAATAACATGTTAACATCATAAACATCCAAGTTGACATCCTTTAACCATCTCTTTGTACCACTTTCATACGAGTCAATTTTGGTCCATATTTTGGCTCTAATCAACCATGTAAGTCACTTTAAACCATATTAGAGTAATTTTGCACCTTATAAGACTCACTTGCCACCATATATTGGTAGAATTAACATGTTAACATCATAAACATCTAATTTGACATCCTTTAACCACCTCTTGGATCCACTTTCATACGAGTCAATTTTGGTCCACATTTTGGCTCTAATCAACCATGTAAGTTACTTTAAACCATATTAAAGTAATTTTGCACCTTATAAGATTCACTTTCAACCATATATTGGTAGAATTAACATGTTAACATCATAAACATCCAATTTGACATCCTTTAACCATCTCTTGGTACCACGTTCATACGAGTCATTATTGGTCCACATTTTGGCTATAATCTACCATGCAAGTCACTTTAAACGATATTAGAGTAATTTTGCACCTTATAAGACTAACTTGCCACCATATATTGGTTTAATTAACATGTTAACATCATAAAAATCCAATTTGAAATCCTTTAACAATCTTTTGGTACCACTTTCATACGAGCCAATTTTGGTCCACATTTTGGCTCTAATCTACCATATAAGTCACTTTAAACCATATTAGAGTATTTTTGCACCTTATACGACTAACTTGCCACCATATATTGGTAGAATTAACATGTTAACATCATAAACATCCAATTTGACATCATTTAACCATCTCTTGGTACCACTTTCATATGAGTCAATATTGGTCCACATTTGGGCTCTAATCAACCTTGTAAGTCACTTCAAACCATATTAGAGTAATTTGCACCTTATAAGACTCACTTGCCACCATATATTGGTAGAATTAACATATTAACATCATAAACATCCAATTTGACATCCTTTAACCATCTCTTGGTACCACTTTCATACGAGTCAATTTTGGTCCACATTTTGGCTATAATCTACCATGTAAGTCACTTTAAACCATATTAGAGTAATTTTGCACCTTATAAGACTAACTTTCCACCATATATTGGTAGAATTAACATGTTAACATCATAAACATCCAATTTGACATCCTTTAACCATCTCTTTGTACCACTTTCATACAAGTCAATTTTGGTCCACCTTTTGGCTCTAATCTACCATATAAGTCCCTTTAAACCATATTAGAGTAATTTTGCAGCTTGTAAGACTTACTTTCAACCATATATTGGTAAAATTAACATGTTAACATCATAAACATCTAATTTGATATCCTTTAACCACCTCTTGGTACCAATTTCATACGAGTCAATTTTGGTCCACATTTTGGCTCTAATCAACCATGTAAGTCACTTTAAAACCATATTAGAGTAATTTTGCACCTTATAAGACTCACTTTCAACCATATATTGGTAGATTTAACATGTTCACATCATAAACATCCAATTTGATATCCTTTAACCAACTCTTAGTACCACTTTCATACGAGTCAATATTGGTCCACATTTTGGCTATAATCTACCATGCAAGTCACTTTAAACCATATTAGAGTAATTTTGCACCTTATAAGACAAACTTGCCACTATATATTGGTAGAATTAACATGTTAACATCATAAACATCCAATTTGACATCCTTTAACCATCTCTTTGTACCACTTTCATACGAGTCGATTTTGGTACATATTTTAGCTCTAATCAACCATGTAAGTCACTTTAAACAATATTAGAGTAATTTTGCACCTTATAATACTAACTTGCCACCATATATTGATAGAAATAACATGTTAACATCATAAACATCCAATTTGACATCCTTTAACCATCTCTTTGTACCACTTTCATACGAGTCAATTTTGGTCCACATTTTGGCTCTAATCAACCATGTAAGTCACTTTAAACCATATAGAGTAATTTTGCACCTTATAAGACTCACTTACAACCATATATTGGTAGAATTAACATGTTAATATCATAAACATCCAATTTGACATCATTTAACAATCTCTCGGTACCACTTTCATACGAGTCAATATTGGTCCACATTTTCGCTCTAATCTACCATGCAAGTCACTTTAAACCGTATTAGAATAATTATACACCTTATAAGACTAACTTTCCACCATATATTGGTAGAATTAACAGGTTAACATCATAAACATCCAATTTGACATCCTTTAACCATCTCTTTGTACAACTTTCATACGAGTCAATTTTGGTCCATATTTTGGCTCTAATCAACCATGTAAGTCACTTTAAACCATATTAGAGTAATTTTGCACCTTATAAGACTCACTTTCAACCATATATTGGTAGAATTAACATGTTAACTTCATAAACATCCAATTTGATATCCTTTAACCATCTCTTGGTACCACTTTTATACGAGTCAATATTGGTCCACATTTTGGCTCTAATCTACCATGCAAGTCACTTTAAACCATATCAGAGTAATTTTGCACCTTATAAGACTAACATGATACCATATATTGGTAGAATTAACATGATAACATCATAAACATCCAATTTGACATCCTTTAACCATCTCTTTGTACAACTTTCATACGAGTCAATTTTGGTCCACATTTTGGCTCTAATCAACCATGTAAGTCACTTTAAAACCATATTTGAGTAATTTTGCACATTGTAAGACTCACTTTCAACCATATATTGGTAGAATTAACATGTTCACATCATAAACATCCAATTTGACATCCTTTAACCAACTCTTAGTACCACTTTCATACGAGTCAATATTGGTCCACATTTTGGCTATAATCTACCATGCAAGTCACTTTAAACCATATTAGAGTAATTTCGCACCTTATAAGACAAACTTGCCACTATATATTGGTAGAATTAACATGTTAACATCATAAACATCCAATTTGACATCCTTTAACCATCTCTTTGTACCACTTTCATACGAGTCGATTTTGGTACATATTTTGGCTCTAATCAACCATGTAAGTCACTTTAAACCATATTAGAGTAATTTTGCACCGTATAAGACAAACTTGCCACCATATATTGGTAGAATTAACATGTTAACATCATAAACATCCAATTTGACATCATTTAACCATCTCTTGGTACCACTTTCATATGAGTCAATATTGGTCCACATTTGGGCTCTAATCAACCTTGTAAGTCACTTCAAACCATATTAGAGTAATTTTGCACCTTACAAGACTCACTTTCCACCATATATTGGTAGAATTATTATTTTAACATCATAAACATCCAATTTGACATCCTTTAACCATCTCTTGGTACCAATTTCATACGAGTCAATTTTGGTCCATATTTTGGCTATAATCTACCATGTAAGTCACTTTAAACCATATTAGAGTTATTTTGCACCTTATAAGACTAACTTTCCACCATATATTGGTAGAATTAACATGTTAACATCATAAACATCCAATTTGACATCCATTAACCATCTCTTTGTACCACTTTCATACAAGTCAATTTTGGTCCACATTTTGGCTCTAATCTACCATGTAAGTCCCTTTAAACCATATTAGAGTAATTTTGCAGCTTGTAAGACTTAGTTTCAACCATATATTGGTACAATTAACATCATAAACATCTAATTTGATATCCTTTAACCACCTCTTGGTACCAATTTCATACGAGTCAATTTTGGTCCATATTTTAGCTCTAATCAACCATGTAAGTCACTTTAAAACCATATTAGAGTAATTTTGCACCTTATAAGACTCACCTTCAACCATATATTGGTAGAATTAACATGTTCACATCATAAACATCCAATTTGACATCCTTTAACCAACTCTTAGTACCACTTTCATACGAGTCAATATTGGTCCACATTTTGGCTATAATCTACCATGCAAGTCATTTTAAACCATATTAGAGTAATTTTGCACCTTATAAGACAAACTTGCCACTATATATTGGTAGAATTAACATGTTAACATCATAAACATCCAATTTGACATCCTTTAACCATCTCTTTGTACCACTTTCATACGAGTCGATTTTGGTACATATTTTGGCTCTAATCAACCATGTAAGTCACTTTAAACCATATTAGAGTAATTTTGCACCTTATAATACTAACTTGCCACCATATATTGATAGAAAATAACATGTTAACATCATAAACATCCAATTTGACATCCTTTAACCATCTCTTTGTACCACTTTCATACGAGTCAATTTTGGTCCACATTTTGGCTCTAATCAACCATGTAAGTCACTTTAAACCATATAGAGTAATTTTGCACCTTATAAGACTCACTTTCAACCATATATTGGTAGAATTAACATGTTAATATCATAAACATCCAATTTGACATCATTTAACAATCTCTTGGTACCACTTTCATACGAGTCAATATTGGTCCACATTTTCGCTCTAATCTACCATGCAAGTCTCTTTAAACCGTATTAGAGTAATTATGCACCTTATAAGACTAACTTGCCACCATATATTGGTAGAATTAACAGGTTAACATCATTAACATCCAATTTGACATCCTTTAACCATCTCTTTGTACAACTTTCATACGAGTCAATTTTGGTGCACATTTTGGCTCTAATCAACCATGTAAGTCACTTTAAACCATATTAGAGTAATTTTGCACCTTATAAGACTCTCTTTCAACCATATATTGGTAAAATTAACATGTTAACTTCATAAACATCCAATTTGACATCCTTTAACCATCTCTTGGTACCACTTTCATACGAGTCAATATTGGTCCACATTTTGGCTCTAATCTACCATGCAAGTCACTTTAAACCATATTAGAGTAATTTTGCACCATATAAGACTAACTTGACACCATATATTGGTAGAATTAACATGTTAACATCATAAACATCCAATTTGACATCCTTTAACCATCTCTTTGTACAACTTTCATACGAGTCAATTTTGGTCCACATTTTGGCTCTAATCAACCATGTAAGTCACTTTAAAACCATATTAGAGTAATTTTGCACCTTATAAGACTCACTTTCAACCATATATTGGTAGAATTAACATGTTCACATCATAAACATCCAATTTGACATCCTTTAACCAACTCTTAGTACCACTTTCATACGAGTCAATATTGGTCCACATTTTGGCTATAATCTACCATGCAAGTCACTTTAAACCATATTAGAGTAATTTCGCACCTTATAAGACAAACTTGCCACTATATATTGGTAGAATTAACATGTTAACATCATAAACATCCAATTTGATATCCTTTAACCATCTCTTTGTACCACTTTCATACGAGTCGATTTTGGTACATATTTTGGCTCTAATCAACCATGTAAGTCACTTTAAACCATATTAGAGTAATTTTGCACCGTATAAGACAAACTTGCCACCATATATTGAAAGAATTAACACGTTAACATCATAAAAATCCAATTTGACATCATTTAACCATCTCTTGGTACCACTTTCATATGAGTCAATATTGGTCCATATTTGGGCTCTAATCAACCTTGTAAGTCACTTCAAACCATATTAGAGTAATTTTGCACCTTATAAGACTCACTTGCCACCATATATTGGTAGAATTATTATTTTAACATCATAAACATCCAATTTGACATCCTTTAACCATTTCTTGGTACCACTTTCATACGAGTCAATTTTGGTCCACATTTTGGCTATAATCTACCATATAAGTCACTTTAAACCATATAGAGTAATTTTGCACCTTATAAGACTCACTTTCAACCATATATTGGTAGAATTAACATGTTAATATCATAAACATCCAATTTGACATCATTTAACAATCTCTTGGTACCACTTTCATACGAGTCAATATTGGTCCACATTTTCGCTCTAATCTACCATGCAAGTCTCTTTAAACCGTATTAGAGTAATTATGCACCTTATAAGACTAACTCGCCACCATATATTGGTAGAATTAATAGGTTAACATCATAAACATCCAATTTGACATCCTTTAACCATCTCTTTGTACAACTTTCATACGAGTCAATTTTGGTGCACATTTTGGCTCTAATCAACCATGTAAGTCACTTTAAACCGTATTAGAGTAATTTTGCACCTTATAAGACTCTCTTTCGAAAATATATTGGTAGAATTAACATGTTAACTTCATAAACATCCAATTTGACATCCTTTAACCATCTCTTGGTACCACTTTCATACGAGTCAATATTGGTCCACATTTTGGCTCTAATCTACCATGCAAGTCACTTTAAACCATATCAGAGTAAATTTGGACCTTATAAGACTAACATGACACCATATATTGGTAGAATTAACATGTTAACATCATAAACATCCAATTTGACATCCTTTAACCATCTCTTTGTACAACTTTCATACGAGTCAATTTTGGTCCACATTTTGGCTCTAATCAACCATGTAAGTCACTTTAAAACCATATTTCAGTAATTTTGCACCTTATAAGACTCACTTTCAACCATATATTGGTAGAATTAACATGTTCACATCATAAACATCCAATTTGACATCCTTTAACCAACTCTTAGTACCACTTTCATACGAGTCAATATTGGTCCACATTTTGGCTATAATCTACCATGCAAGTCACTTTAAACCATATTAGAGTAATTTCGCACCTTATAAGACAAACTTGCCACTATATATTGGTAGAATTAACATGTTAACATCATAAACATCCAATTTGACATCCTTTAACCATCTCTTTGTACCACTTTCATACGAGTCGATTTTGGTACATATTTTGGCTCTAATCAACCATGTAAGTCACTTTAAACCATATTAGAGTAATTTTGCACCGTATAAGACAAACTTGCCACCATATATTGGTAGAATTAACATGTTAACATCATAAACATCCAATTTGACATCATTTAACCATCTCTTGGTACCACTTTCATATGAGTCAATATTGGTCCACATTTGGGCTCTAATCAACCTTGTAAGTCACTTCAAACCATATTAGAGTAATTTTGCACCTTATAAGACTCACTTGCCACCATATATTGGTAGAATTATTATTTTAACATCATAAACATCCAATTTGACATCCTTTAACCATTTCTTGGTACCACTTTCATACGAGTCAATTTTGGTCCACATTTTGGCTATAATCTACCATGTAAGTCACTTTAAACCATATTAGAGTAATTTTGCACCTTATAAGACTAACTTTCCACCATATATTGGTAGAATTAATATGTTAACATCATAAACATCCAATTTGACATCCTTTAACCATCTCTTTGTACCACTTTCATATAAGTCAATTTTGGTCCACATTTTGGCTCTAATCTACCATGTAAGTCCCTTTAAACCATATTAGAGTAATTTTGCAGCTTGTAAGACTTACTTTCAACCATATATTGGTACAATTAACATGTTAACAACATAAACATCTAATTTGATATCCTTTAACCACCTCTTGGTACCAATTTCATACGAGTCAATTTTGGTCCACATTTTTGGCTCTAATCAACCATGTAAGTCACTTTAAAACCATATTAGAGTAATTTTGCACCTTATAAGACTCACCTTCAACCATATATTGGTAGAATTAACATGTTCACATCATAAACATCCAATTTGACATCCTTTAACCAACTCTTAGTACCACTTTCATACGAGTCAATATTGGTCCACATTTTGGCTATAATCTACCATGCAAGTCACTTTAAACCATATTAGAGTAATTTTGCACCTTATAAGACAAACTTGCCACTATATATTGGTAGAATTAACATGTTAACATCATAAAAATCCAATTTGACATCCTTTAACCATCTCTTTGTACCACTTTTATACGAGTATATTTTGGTACATATTTTGGCTCTAATCAACCATGTAAGTCACTTTAAACCATATTAGAGTAATTTTGCACCTTATAATACTAACTTGCCACCATATATTGATAGAAAATAACAGGTTAACATCATAAACATCTAATTTGACATCCTTTAACCATCTCTTTGTACCACTTTCATACGAGTCAATTTTGGTCCACATTTTGGCTCTAATCAACCATATAAGTCACTTTAAACCATATAGAGTAATTTTGCACCTTATAAGACTCACTTTCAACCATATATTGGTAGAATTAACATGTTAATATCATAAACATCCAATTTGACATCATTTAACAATCTCTTGGTACCACTTTCATACGAGTCAATATTGGTCCACATTTTCGCTCTAATCTACCATGCAAGTCTCTTTAAACCGTATTAGAGTAATTATGCACCTTATAAGACTAACTCGCCACCATATATTGGTAGAATTAATAGGTTAACATCATAAACATCCAATTTGACATCCTTTAACCATCTCTTTGTACAACTTTCATACGAGTCAATTTTGGTGCACATTTTGGCTCTAATCAACCATGTAAGTCACTTTAAACCATATTAGAGTAATTTTGCACCTTATAAGACTCTCTTTCGACCATATATTGGTAGAATTAACATGTAACACCCCCAGATCCGGGGTCGAGGATCCGGGTCGTCACGGTCTTTCTTTCCACAATATCACTTCACTTAATTAATAATAATAACCTTATGCTGTGACCCCACACTAACACACACCACAACCCGTTATAGTCTCAGAGATGAAATTTAAATAAGTACAAGTCTTTGAATCCACAATTTAAAAGTTATTACAACCCAAAATGATTACTTGATAAATTTACAGTTAATTGCCATTATCTGCCACAAGTTATAATTATACATAATTGATTCTCAAAAGTAGATGGTCTGATCTACAATAGATCTACCTCTGCAGCTATGGCAGCTACAACATCAACGGGAAGACGCGGGACGCTTCCCACGCGCTTGCGCTGGGTCTGCTGGAGTCTGGCCATCTTTCCTAACTGTTGTTGTGTGATGAAGAAATAAAGCAAGGGTGAGCAGCAAGCCCACCAAAATAATATGTATAATGATTTACAATATATGAGCCTACTCATAATACTCATGAAAGTCTTGGTCAAAAGAAATGAACCAAGTTTGATATCTTAATGCGATGAAGTCGCAAAATATTCAGTATATATACATATATACTTTTCAAAATATTGGAAGTCCTCTTCCATGCATAATATACACAAAGTCCCAGTGTATAACTGTATAAAAAAATATCGTTGCAAGGTGATCTCATATATCTAACCTTGTCTCAACGTTTTTCTGAAAATCTTTGTCATTCATAAGACAATTATTAATTATATATAAGTTTAAAAGATGAGGTTACCAAATACCCCAATATACTTATATCTTTCCCAATACTACTTGAACTACCACCGTTCAAGTTATAATCAGTTTCAAAAGTTCATCACATAGATGAGACTACAAGACAAGATTTGAATAGATTCAATCTTTGAAATATTATTGAATGAAATAAAGTTACGAGATACTTTATTTAGTCCCGATATATATATATCCACATATATATATCTCTTAAACATTTCCTGGAACCTCTGTTATGTAAAGTATGAACAGAGTTTGAAACATCCAATGAATTTTGGAAAGGAAAAGAATTTTGGCATAAACCAGATATCTTGCTGATCAGGCAAAGATACCAATAAGTAACCTTTTCTACTGTAGATGGATGAATTCCTCACCGGTCATCACCCTGGCCGTATTAGGACCTCGCGCTAGACCGTTACCCGGCCCCTCACGCGTTGATGGACTGCCACCCAGCCACTTACACAATAATAGACCGTACCCCGGCCTATCGCTTATGCCGACTCAATCAAATGGACTTACTTCCCGAACATTGGGCAAGTAATCAAATTGTTTTCTCAAAACAGCAACCTCGTTGCGAATATAAAATACACCACAGAGCCGGATTCCCCAGGTTTTGAGCGAGTATTTAAATCCCCTTAAAAGGAAGATCTTAAATATAAAAAAAGAGTTTTGGGATCCACTCTGACTTTTAAAAATCATTTTGAAGACTCGAAAACACTTTAAAGAGTGTTTGGAGTAAAGCTGATTTAATGAAGTAAATCAGTCCCCAGAATATTTAGAAAATGACCGAATATTATTATTTAAATAATATTCCCATAAAGAATAGTCTTTATAAAAATAATTGAAGTAGAAGTATTAAAATTTATACTTGAAACGAGTATTAAATAACCAAAGATATACTTATATGAAAATATTATCTTTATTTGAATAATCGAAAATAAGTTTGATTATTTACACCTTATTCTTTAATAAAATAAAGAATATATCTCAGCAAATAATCGGAGTCATAGATCCTCAAATGAATATTCAAATAATATTCATTAAATAATATAAACTGAGTCATAAGTCTTCGAATGAATATTCAAATAATATTCAATAAATAATATAAAAGAGTCATAAGCCCTCGAATGAATATTCAAATAATATTCAATAAATAAATAAAAGGAGTCATACGCCTTCGAATAATATTCAAAATAATATTCATTAATAAAGTAAAAGGAGTCATAAGTCCTCGAATGAATATTCAAAATAATATTCAATAATAAAATAAAGTTAAAGTTATCGAATAAACCTTATTCGATTAATAGTTTTAAAAACTATATCCATATATATATATATATAAATAAATATATATATATAATATACTCGGGAACATCGACTCCCGGTTTAGAAATATGTTCACCTTTTATCCCCTATACTAAGGGTATACGCAACTACTTGCTTATTTCTAGCATAGGTATTATGCAACTATAAGCATCGAAATCAACAGATAGATAACCAGATTACGAAACAGACATGCATATATACCATATCAGCATGCTCCAATATATCGCAAAATTTGCTAATAACAATCATGCACTTATCACAAGATAATGCATATACATATATTTACATCACAACAACAGTATAACGGGTAGAAAACTTGCCTGAGCGACTTGGGGGGTTACGAATGGCTCGGGACGAGTCTGGTAACCTATAAGCAACAAGTAAGTTGGAATTAAACCAAAGTCACTTGTAAATCTATACTTTAACTAACTTAGACTCTAACGCTCGTTTTGCGCTCACTGATTCGCTTAAGTCACTCGGGTACCCTCGGCTCCACCATTTTTAATAATTTAACCTTTACGAGTTTTAAAGCGATTCCTTCGCGAGTGTCTTACCAACTGCCTAACACACTTACCATAAATGTTTCATACATTAATTAACCCTTTTTGGTCTTTAACCTATGTTTCAAAGTAAGGCGAGGGGAAATGTTTCGTTCGCGAAACGCCGTTACTTGAAACGGTCGTTTCTCCTAAACCGTGCATCGGAATCGAACGTACTACATATCAAAACGAAGCTCGTAACATGAGCTATCTAAGCATGGCAGTGGTCATAATCTAGAAGGGGGTTCTCGGGTCCTAATGCTATGCACAAAAACAGTCCAAAGAAAATCGGACGTTACGACGGCTATGTTTACGCGTTTTCCCAATTTTAAACCATTCAATACCAACCACAAATCAACCCCAAATCAATCATACAACCAATATCCATCCTTATCACATCATAACAACCCCAACAAATCCATATTAACCATTTATACTTATTCCTCACATGAACTAAAAGCTTTACTTAGGTTCTTTAACTAATTACCAAGATTTACAACTCCAACAATACAACAAAACCAACTAATCTCTACAAACTCAACCAAACTTCAACCAATCAAGCATCATGCCTCACATATGCTATATCAAACACATTCAATCCTAATTACTCAAAACTAAAGCTAGGGTTTGTAGTTTATACCTTCCTTGGAGAGTGGAGAATCAAGAGAATGGCTTGGAATCACCCTTAAAGTCCTTATCCAAGCTTAATCTAAACAAAACTTCAAGAACACAAATTTTAGTTCTTGAAAACACTATTCACCATCTTCTTTCATGATTTATAGAAAAAGATTGGCTTGGAATTAGAAGCTTAAACTTATAGGAAGTATGTAACTATCCATGGGGAAGCTTAGATAATTACCTTGCTAAATAGTAAGTGGAGGAGCTTGGACTTCCATTTTCTAAGAAAAGCACCCGAGAGCTTCAAGGAGAAGAAGAGAGATTTTTTTTTTGTGTTTTGTGATTTGTTTTGCTTGGTTGCTAGATTTTTGTTTTGTTTTAGGCCAATTACCCATTTACCCTTGATTTTGTGTGGTTAACAATCCACCACATTTCCTTCCCTTCTATGTCATGCTTGCATCACTTTGTGATGTCATCACCCCTCCTTTGTCCTCTTTCTATTGGTTGGATGACACCATCCTCTCTTATCCTTTTGATTAACTTCCTAATTGTTTGCCTAATGACCGCTGATCTGCTATACGGTTCGCTTAACTTTCATTTTCGTTTATCGTTTGAGGGATCATACCCGGGATCTTATTACTTAGGTTCCCTTAACCTTTCTCAATATATTGTATTCCTTTTATGATCCTCTCTTATAATCCTTTAATTTAAATCCTTTTTATCATGTTACCTTATACTCAATTCTTTCGGTATCTAGTGTATTTCCGGGAAAAATCAAAGTGTTCGGATTTGGATTCTGACGATCTTTACATACACTTATATCCCATATAAAGTACTAATAATATCTCAGAATATCCATATCAGAACCCCTACATAGTGTGGCATGAAAAGTTTTCTCATTCAGCAAAAACACTATTCATAAGGGTTTCAAAAATTTCCAAAAATTGGGGTTATTACAGTCTCCCCTCCTTAAAAGGATTCCGTCCCGGAATCAGATAGAAATGAATAGGGATACTTTCTTAGTATTACACTTTCTAACTCTCGAGTCAATTTTCCCACATTGTGGTTCTACCACCAAACTCTGCCTAGTTTGATAATCCTTCTCCTAAGCACTTGCTCCTTTTCACTCTATAACCCTTCCTGGTTGCTCCATATAGGTTACGTCGGGTTGCATATCTATGCGCTCATATGCCTCTATTTATCTGGCATCTGAATTACGCTTCCTTAACATTGATACGTGAAACACGTTATGAACTTGCTACAGGTTCGGGGGTAGGGCTATCTCATATGCTAACTTCCCAAACGTCTTAATATATCCAAGGGTCCAACAAATTGTAGACTTAGCTTTCCTTTCTTTCCGAACCTCATCAATCCTTTTCAAGGGTTTCCAAGGGGATACCTATAACATTACTAGGTCCCCTATTTCATACTCTTTATCCTTTCGTGTCAAATCAACATACTTATCATGTCCATCTTGGGCTACTACCAGCCGTCCTCTGATTCGATCTATCATACCCTTGGTCCTTTGGACTACTGCGGGTCCGAGCATCTTGCGCTCTAAAACTCCATCCTAACATAAGGGAGATCGACATTGTCTTCCCTCAAGGATCTCATAAGGCGACATCTTGATAATGACATATGATCTATTGTCGTAAGATAACTCAATCCGCATTAAGTGATCATTCCAAATTCTTTCAAGTCTATTGCATGGAATTTTATCACAGCTTCTAGCACTATAGCTTTGGCATCTCAATACCCATTCTTTTCCAGTTCGTAATCGCTACTACCTTCCGTTCCTAATATTATACCGGTTACACTTTTGCTCACTAGCGTTCTATAACCTTTTAATAACCACGTCAACCTTAGTATCACGAATGTGTTTCCATTCCGAATACCACCATAACTTTACTACTCCTTTTTCAGCTGTTTCTATCTTCGAAAGCTTAATCCTTCATATAGAAGTAAAAGAATTTATTGAGAGATCACTATGATCATGAACACTTGTTATATTGCATAGTTAGTACAGAAGGTGGCCAGCCTTTAGTACTTGACAAGCAATTAAACAATAGCTGGTATCCTACTAGGCTTCTATCAAACAGATAGATAGTCATTCGGCAATACCTCCCCTTTCTGGAAGGGTTGTTCTTCTCAGCTTACATGAAATGAAAAGAAGAGAAAAGAACGAATTGAAGAGAATTGTATATATGAAAGAAAGAAAAAAAAAATATACTGCCACAAAATATCTGGCTTGGAACCTACCTCTGAACTATAGAGGTTTGTCATAGGAGAACAAATCATATACGTATATAAATCAACATTAAGCATTATAGCCTCGTATTTCCCATGCCTAAATATTTTCGCTATCCCGTCCATCATTCTATAGACCCACACTCTTCCTCGAGCTTATACACAATCACCTTTGAAACTCCCTCGATATCGAAAATCGAATCTGGGATCTCATTCTAGACCTCATCGTTACTAGAATCCATTTCTATACCGCAACCTTCTTCGTATGGTTAATACTACTCTTTATCGATAAGAAGGAATAAATATATCATAGGTAGATAATTGACTTAATTAGTCTATCAATGATAACTTATACACCACCACGACCCGATTAGTGGTACTTACTCTCAACATACATTCCAATACAACTCTCACGGTTGTAAGTAATCAGCTCATTACTCTCAGAATCATTCCTACATTACTATGGCCCACCGTTGACCTACTGTAGTCATTCGTTTTCCATGAAGTTTTAATAGCTAACCATACGGAGTTCATTCATATCATATCGAATTCTTCTAAGGAGGTAACATGATCACCGTTCTTGATTCATGAAGAACACTCCTGATCCTGACGTACATTCATGACGTGAAGCAGATAAAAATTGCAGAAGAGTTTCAATAAAAGCAACGATAGCAGGTTAATACCATTCTTAATCATATGCCTTAAATAGAAGACTTAACTCAAAGGTTCGTCTAGTCCTTTTGGAAACATGGTCCTGGCTTATCCCAAGATAGGACCTCCTAAGATAGATAGCCCGTTCATGGCGATTACATGAATTAAACTTTTACCAACTACTATTACGGTTGGGTATTGCACAGTCATCAGAAGGAATGTCAATCTTCCAAACCATAATACAACCTTCACAGTTTTAACCATCATGACTGTATTCCTCTGGCACAAGCGCCTATAATTATCCTCTTACCTTTAAAGTGTCGGCCACCTCTTTGGCCTTTCCTGATATTAAAATTTCCTTATAGTCAATGTCATTTTAACCACCTCCAAATAAATTTTCTACCTTATTTCAATCACTGCTTTTGTGAAGATGTATTCCTTAAAATCTGATGAGTAAAAAAAAATATCACCATTTTTCCATAAGTTATTGCCTCAGTCTTTAGAGGTTAATCACTGTCACGACTGACTCTCAATCATACTTAGAACATCTTTTATCTTAAGTCCTAATTGCCCTGAATAATTTCGACCTTTACTGGTTTGATCCATACTTTCTCGTGGTTTAACACGTGCCCCACTTGGCATCATTATAATTATGTCATATTTCCTTTATCAACATTTTTATTCTTGAGAATTTCGAATATTTCCTTTCTCCTTGTAAAACCTCTAAGGTTATCCTTCAATCGTTCCTCCTGTATTCCCTATATACAGGGCATATCAAAATACCATTTACTGATACTAGAACCATTGTCTATATACTTCTGAAAAATTTCTCCACTGATCCTTAAAGGTTATTATTACCTTAATCCTTTCCAATTCATACTATCAAAATTCATACTATCCCTATTAAGGGTGAAATGCCAACCTTTATGCATTCCCCTAGGATTCGTTTTAAGTTACCGATGTTCTATCCTCAATTCCACCTTTAAAAAGGTACAAGCATCCTTCCATGGATAAATAAAGTCATATATCCCTGATAAGGGTATCTTATTCAATCATTTCCACCTCGATAGTCTATACCGAATTTCACAATAGCATCCTTATTCAAGTTAAGGTCAATCCACATGGCCTCCAAAAGATAAAAATGGTTATCCGCTTTTCTTTCCTGATTTGGTAATGATCACATGGATGATCTGGAAGATATTGGTCGTGTTCAACGTGAACTTCTCCTTAATAAATCCTTATTTACTTTTGTTATTTATCTCAACAGTCATCTCAATGTTGGGATATCTTTCATACCTGGCGTCTCCCTTCCTGGGTATCAAGCCACCGGTCTTACACTTCACATTCTTGAAGGTCACTTCCTTCATCCAATTTTCTTAATTTCTTACTTTCTTGTCTCCTCAGTCTATCCGCGTCTCATTATTTATCCTTCGAACTATCTCAAGGTTTCTTCGAATCCTCCCAACTTACAGGGGATAATATATATGTATCTCTTATGCCCTCAACCATCAATTTTAACTCATGGTGAATCACCCTCATCCTGACGATTACTTACTTTTCTATTTCTATTACTACGAGTCTTTAGGGTTTCCTCATACCCAACTTCCTTATCATTATTTCATGAACTAACACATCATAAGCATTGATTTCAAACATCCCGTCATTCTGGATTCGTGTCCTCAGAACGAATCTTGACAACTTTTACAACTTAGATTCATAATTTATCATACTCGTCTGCCTTTGTTCTGACTCTAAAGCTTTTACACTATCTCCTTATCTTTGGGAATTACTTTCCCGAAAACAGTTGACTGGACTTAAATCAGTTTATTATAATCTCTTGCTCCGTGCCTTCCTTGGCCTTTCACCAGCAGGTGGTCTCTCTCTTAGGAGGGTGAGTGATAAAAACAGTCTTTTGTGATTCGTCAATCATTTAGAATCTCAAATGATTCCTATATTTCCTTTAGCCAGGCTCTTGCCTCGACTAGGTCAACCTGTTCCTTGGAACTCTGAGAGCTTAACGATTTAAAGGTCATGAAAGAATTTCCTGCCGCATTGTCCCCTCAGGGTGGTGGTTGGGGATAATAGTCTAAGTTCTGTCTAGACAGGTCCATAAATTGCCATATAGGAGTACCGTCTCGGGTCTCCTTTCCTTACTCGACTTTCTGTTTCCTTAGTATGAAATGTTTCAACCTTCTCCCATAATCGGGGTTATCTTATACATTAAAAACCTTGTTTTCCACTCTATTATGTTATGGGTTCTTTCTTTCTTGATGGCAACCTCCCTGACTATCACACTCTGGGTTTGCCCTAAATCCTATTCCTCAAACTATGGCTCTCATCTAAGTTCTCATCCTTAAGCTCTTGAACTTTCGGAACCCAAATTCTATAGGAATACCTCATTATTCCCTTATCATCTTTCTCAGTATTAATCTCATATTTATTTGTTGGCTCTCTGCCTTCATTCATCACCTTTTTCTGGCACAATATGCTCTTTTCCAATAATTCGGTCTCTATTGCAATCTCAAACAGCTTTTCGGTACCGGCTCCGGTTACCTTCACTACTATTTCCATTTTCTCAAAATCTCTTATCAACTCTCCCAAAGACATTATCATCTTGAGTCTCTCCTTTTTACTAATGGCATCAGCCACCACATTGGCTTTCCCCGAATGATAAAGAATCTCCCAATCATAATTCTTGATTAGCTCTAACGGCCTCCTCTGGCGTATGTTGAGCTCTTTCTACGTAAGAATGTACTAGAGCACTTATGGCTTAGGTAATTCTCGCACTTCTCTCCATACAAGTAGTGCCTCCAATCTTTAGGGTAAAACTATTGCCACGAGCCTAAGCTCATGGGCGGGGATATCGAATTTCATATTACCTTAATTGTCTTGACGCAGACGCGATTATCTTGCTGTGCTAAGAAGCACCCTAATTCCTTATGCGAAGCGTCACTTACAAATCACAAAATCTCCTTTTTCCATCCGGCAACGCCAACATAGGGGCCGTCACCAACCTTTGCTTCAGTTCTTAAAAGCTGTTCTCGCATTTCTCTGTCTATTCGAACTTCTCAGTCTTATGAGTAAGTCGCGTTAAAGGGGCTACTATCTTTACAAACTTGAATGAACCTCTGGTAGTGACCGGCCAATCCTACCTCTGGTAGTCGACCCAACCAGGGTCATCAATTCATCAGTGGTCCTTTATCCAATCTCGTCAGGATCCTCCATGGGATCCTCCTCAGCAACTATCCCTTCTAGGACAACATCCTCAACCGCTACATCCTCAATATCAACATCATCCGGTCCTGCGTTAGGACACTCTATTGGATCCACAATCTGATCTCCAATTAGTAATAAAACATCATCGCGCTGTTGCTCCTCAACTTCAGGGTTCGGAGTCCCGCTACCATATACGGTAACGAACTACGCTTCTATCGCTACATTTATAAGGGTTCCCATAAGGGTTTTAACTGTCAGTACTATGTTAGGTAGTCCGACTATGAACTTGGCAAGAGTTCTTATTATCTTAGTGAACTTATTATCTTAACGTCCCATCATCTCTGAGGTTTATAACGCTTAGCTCTGATACCATTTCTGTAACACCCCCAGATCCGGGGTCGAGGATCCGGGTCGTCACGGTCTTTCTTTCCACAATATCACTTCACTTAATTAATAATAATAACCTTATGCTGTGACCCCACACTAACACACACCACAACCCGTTATAGTCTCAGAGATGAAATTTAAATAAGTACAAGTCTTTGAATCCACAATTTAAAAGTTATTACAACCCAAAATGATTACTTGATAAATTTACAGTTAATTGCCATTATCTGCCACAAGTTATAATTATACATAATTGATTCTCAAAAGTAGATGGTCTGATCTACAATAGATCTACCTCTGCAGCTATGGCAGCTACAACATCAACGGGAAGACGCGGGACGCTTCCCACGCGCTTGCGCTGGGTCTGCTGGAGTCTGGCCATCTTTCCTAACTGTTGTTGTGTGATGAAGAAATAAAGCAAGGGTGAGCAGCAAGCCCACCAAAATAATATGTATAATGATTTACAATATATGAGCCTACTCATAATACTCATGAAAGTCTTGGTCAAAAGAAATGAACCAAGTTTGATATCTTAATGCGATGAAGTCGCAAAATATTCAGTATATATACATATATACTTTTCAAAATATTGGAAGTCCTCTTCCATGCATAATATACACAAAGTCCCAGTGTATAACTGTATAAAAAAATATCGTTGCAAGGTGATCTCATATATCTAACCTTGTCTCAACGTTTTTCTGAAAATCTTTGTCATTCATAAGACAATTATTAATTATATATAAGTTTAAAAGATGAGGTTACCAAATACCCCAATATACTTATATCTTTCCCAATACTACTTGAACTACCACCGTTCAAGTTATAATCAGTTTCAAAAGTTCATCACATAGATGAGACTACAAGACAAGATTTGAATAGATTCAATCTTTGAAATATTATTGAATGAAATAAAGTTACGAGATACTTTATTTAGTCCCGATATATATATATCCACATATATATATCTCTTAAACATTTCCTGGAACCTCTGTTATGTAAAGTATGAACAGAGTTTGAAACATCCAATGAATTTTGGAAAGGAAAAGAATTTTGGCATAAACCAGATATCTTGCTGATCAGGCAAAGATACCAATAAGTAACCTTTTCTACTGTAGATGGATGAATTCCTCACCGGTCATCACCCTGGCCGCATTAGGACCTCGCGCTAGACCGTTACCCGGCCCCTCACGCGTTGATGGACTGCCACCCAGCCACTTACACAATAATAGACCGTACCCCGGCCTGTCGCTTATGCCGACTCAATCAAATGGACTTACTTCCCGAACATTGGGCAAGTAATCAAATTGTTTTCTCAAAACAGCAACCTCGTTGCGAATATAAAATACACCACAGAGCCGGATTCCCCAGGTTTTGAGCGAGTATTTAAATCCCCTTAAAAGGAAGATCTTAAATATAAAAAAAGAGTTTTGGGATCCACTCTGACTTTTAAAAATCATTTTGAAGACTCGAAAACACTTTAAAGAGTGTTTGGAGTAAAGCTGATTTAATGAAGTAAATCAGTCCCCAGAATATTTAGAAAATGACCGAATATTATTATTTAAATAATATTCCCATAAAGAATAGTCTTTATAAAAATAATTGAAGTAGAAGTATTAAAATTTATACTTGAAACGAGTATTAAATAACCAAAGATATACTTATATGAAAGTATTATCTTTATTTGAATAATCGAAAATAAGTTTGATTATTTACACCTTATTCTTTAATAAAATAAAGAATATATCTCAGCAAATAATCGGATTCATAGATCCTCAAATGAATATTCAAATAATATTCATTAAATAATATAAACTGAGTCATAAGTCTTCGAATGAATATTCAAATAATATTCAATAAATAATATAAAAGAGTCATAAGCCCTCGAATGAATATTCAAATAATATTCAATAAATAAATAAAAGGAGTCATACGCCTTCGAATAATATTCAAAATAATATTCATTAATAAAGTAAAATGAGTCATAAGTCCTCGAATGAATATTCAAAATAATATTCAATAATAAAATAAAGTTAAAGTTATCGAATAAACCTTATTCGATTAATAGTTTTAAAAACTATATCCATATATATATATATAAATAAATAAATATATATATATAATATACTCGGGAACATCGACTCCCGGTTTAGAAATATGTTCACTTTTTATCCCCTATACTAAGGGTATACGCAACTACTTGCTTATTTCTAGCATAGGTATTATGCAACTATAAGCATCGAAATCAACAGATAGATAACCAGATTACGAAACAGACATGCATATATACCATATCAGCATGCTCCAATATATCGCAAAATTTGCTAATAACAATCATGCACTTATCACAAGATAATGCATATACATATATTTATATCACAACAACAGTATAACGGGTAGAAAACTTGCCTGAGCGACTTGGGGGGTTACGAATGGCTCGGGACGAGTCTGGTAACCTATAAGCAACAAGTAAGTTGGAATTAAACCAAAGTCACTTGTAAATCTATACTTTAACTAACTTAGACTCTAACGCTCATTTTGCGCTCACTGATTCGCTTAAGTCACTCGGGTACCCTCGGCTCCACCATTTTTAATAATTTAACCTTTACGAGTTTTAAAGCGATTCCTTCGCGAGTGTCTTACCAACTGCCTAACACACTTACCATAAATGTTTCATACATTAATTAACCCTTTTTGGTCTTTAACCTATGTTTCAAAGTAAGGCGAGGGGAAATGTTTCGTTCGCGAAACGCCGTTACTTGAAACGGTCGTTTCTCCTAAACCGTGCATCGGAATCGAACGTACTACATATCAAAACGAAGCTCGTAACATGAGCTATCTAAACATGGCAGTGGTCATAATCTAGCAGGGGGTTCTCGGGTCCTAATGCTATGCACAAAAACTTATTCCTCACATGAACTAAAAGCTTTACTTAGGTTCTTTAACTAATTACCAAGATTTACAACTCCAACAATACAACAAAACCAACTAATCTCTACAAACTCAACCAAACTTCAACCAATCAAGCATCATGCCTCACATATGCTATATCAAACACATTCAATCCTAATTACTCAAAACTAAAGCTAGGGTTTGTAGTTTATACCTTCCTTGGAGAGTGGAGAATCAAGAGAATGGCTTGGAATCACCCTTAAAGTCCTTATCCAAGCTTAATCTAAACAAAACTTCAAGAACACAAATTTTAGTTCTTGAAAACACTATTCACCATATTCTTTCATGATTTATAGAAAAAGATTGGCTTGGAATTAGAAGCTTAAACTTATAGGAAGTATGTAACTATCCATGGGGAAGCTTAGATAATTACCTTGCTAAATAGTAAGTGGAGGAGCTTGGACTTCCATTTTCTAAGAAAAGCACCCGAGAGCTTCAAGGAGAAGAAGAGAGATTTTTTTTTTGTGTTTTATGATTTGTTTTGCTTGGTTGCTAGATTTTTGTTTTGTTTTAGGCCAATTACCCATTTACCCTTGATTTTGTGTGGTTAACAATCCACCACATTTCCTTCCCTTCTATGTCATGCTTGCATCACTTTGTGATGTCATCACCCCTCTTTTGTCCTCTTTCTATTGGTTGGATGACACCATCCTCTCTTATCCTTTTGATTAACTTCCTAATTGTTTGCCTAATGACCGCTGATCTGCTATACGGTTTGCTTAACTTTCGTTTTCGTTTATCGTTTAAGGGATCATACCCGGGATCTTATTACTTAGGTTCCCTTAACCTTTCTCAATATATTGTATTCCTTTTATGATCCTCTCTTATAATCCTTTAATTTAAATCCTTTTTATCCTGTTACCTTATACTCAATTCTTTCGGTATCTAGTGTATTTCCGGGAAAAATCAAAGTGTTCGGATTTGGATTCTGACGATCTTTACATACACTTATATCCCATATAAAGTACTAATAAAATCTCAGAATATCCATATCAGAACCCCTACATAGTGTTGCATGAAAAGTTTTCTCATTCAGCAAAAACACTATTCATAAGGGTTTCAAAAATTTCCAAAAATTGGGGTTATTACATAACATGTTAACTTCATAAACATCCAATTTGACATCCTTTAACCATCTCTTGGTACCACTTTCATACGAGTCAATATTGGTCCACATTTTGGCTCTAATCTACCATGCAAGTCACTTTAAACCATATCAGAGTAATTTTGCACCTTATAAGACTAACATGACACCATATATTGGTAGAATTAACATGTTAACATCATAAACATCCAATTTGACATCCTTTAACCATCTCTTTGTACAACTTTCATACGAGTCAATTTTGGTCCACATTTTGGCTCTAATCAACCATGTAAGTCACTTTAAAACCATATTTGAGTAATTTTGCACCTTATAAGACTCACTTTCAACCATATATTGGTAGAATTAACATGTTCACATCATAAACATCCAATTTGACATCCTTTAACCAACTCTTAGTACCACTTTCATACGAGTCAATATTGGTCCACATTTTGGCTATAATCTACCATGCAAGTCACTTTAAACCATATTAGAGTAATTTCGCACCTTATAAGACAAACTTGCCACTATATATTGGTAGAATTAACATGTTAACATCATAAACATCCAATTTGACATCCTTTAACCATCTCTTTGTACCACTTTCATACGAGTCGATTTTGGTACATATTTTGGCTCTAATCAACCATGTAAGTCACTTTAAACCATATTAGAGTAATTTTGCACCGTATAAGACAAACTTGCCACCATATATTGGTAGAATTAACATGTTAACATCATAAACATCCAATTTGACATCATTTAACCATTTCTTGGTACCACTTTCATATGAGTCAATATTGGTCCACATTTGGGCTCTAATCAACCTTGTAAGTCACTTCAAACCATATTAGAGTAATTTTGCACCTTATAAGACTCACTTGCCACCATATATTGGTAGAATTATTATTTTAACATCATAAACATCCAATTTGACATCCTTTAACCATCTCTTGGTACCACTTTCATACGAGTCAATTTTGGTCCATATTTTGGCTATAATCTACCATGTAAGTCACTTTAAACCATATTAGAGTAATTTTGCACCTTATAAGACTAACTTTCCACCATATATTGGTAGAATTAACATGTTAACATCATAAACATCCAATTTGACATCCATTAACCATCTCTTTGTACCACTTTCATACAAGTCAATTTTGGTCCACATTTTGGCTCTAATCTACCATGTAAGTCCCTTTAAACCATATTAGAGTAATTTTGCAGCTTGTAAGACTTACTTTCAACCATATATTGGTACAATTAACATGTTAACAACATAAACATCTAATTTGATATCCTTTAACCACCTCTTGGGACCAATTTCATACGAGTCAATTTTGGTCCACATTTTGGCTCTAATCAACCATGTAAGTCACTTTAAAACCATATTAGAGTAATTTTGCACCTTATAAGACTCACCTTCAACCATATATTGGTAGAATTAACATGTTCACATCATAAACATCCAATTTGACATCCTTTAACCAACTCTTAGTACCACTTTCATACGAGTCAATATTGGTCCACATTTTGGCTATAATCTACCATGCAAGTCACTTTAAACCATATTAGAGTAATTTTGCACCTTATAAGACAAACTTGCCACCATATATTGGTAGAATTAACATGTTAACATCATAAACATCCAATTTGACACCATTTAACCATCTCTTGGTACCACTTTCATATGAGTCAATATTGGTCCACATTTGGGCTCTAATCAACCATGTAAGTCACTTCAAACCATATTAGAGTAATTTTGCACCTTATAAGACTCACTTGCCACCATATATTGGTAGAATTATTATTTTAACATCATAAACATCCAATTTGACATCCTTTAACCATTTCTTGGTACCACTTTCATACGAGTCAATTTTGGTCCACATTTTGGCTATAATCTACCATGTAAGTCACTTTAAACCATAATAGAGTAATTTTGCACCTTATAAGACTAACTTTCCACCATATATTGGTAGAATTAATATGTTAACATCATAAACATCCAATTTGACATCCTTTAACCATCTCTTTGTACCACTTTCATACAAGTCAATTTTGGTCCACATTTTGGCTCTAATCTACCATGTAAGTCCCTTTAAACCATATTAGAGTAATTTTGCAGCTTGTAAGACTTACTTTCAACCATATATTGGTACAATTAACATGTTAACAACATAAACATCTAATTTGATATCCTTTAACCACCTCTTGGTACCAATTTCATACGAGTCAATTTTGGTCCACATTTTGGCTCTAATCAACCATGTAAGTCACTTTAAAACCATATTAGAGTAATTTTGCACCTTATAAGACTCACCTTCAACCATATATTGGTAGAATTAACATGTTCACATCATAAACATCCAATTTGACATCCTTTAACCAACTCTTAGTACCACTTTCATACGAGTCAATATTGGTCCACATTTTGGCTATAATCTACCATGCAAGTCACTTTAAACCATATTAGAGTAATTTTGCACCTTATAAGACAAACTTGCCACTATATATTGGTAGAATTAACATGTTAACATCATAAACATCCAATTTGACATCCTTTAACCATCTCTTTGTACCACTTTAATACGAGTATAGTTTGGTACATATTTTGGCTCTAATCAACCATGTAAGTCACTTTAAACCATATAGAGTAATTTTGCACCTTATAAGACTCACTTTCAACCATATATTGGTAGAATTAACATGTTAATATCATAAACATCCAATTTGACATCATTTAACAATCTCTTGGTACCACTTTCATACGAGTCAATATTGGTCCACATTTTCGCTCTAATCTACCATGCAAATCTCTTTAAACCGTATTAGAGTAATTATGCACCTTATAAGACTAACTCGCCACCATATATTGGTAGAATTAATAGGTTAACATCATAAACATCCAATTTGACATCCTTTAACCATCTCTTTGTACAACTTTTATACGAGTCAATTTTGGTGCACATTTTGACTCTAATCAACCATGTAAGTCACTTTAAACCATATTAGAGTAATTTTGCACTTATAAGACTCACTTTCAACCATATATTGGTAGAATTAACATGTTCACATCATAAACATCCAATTTGACATCCTTTAACCAACTCTTAGTACCACTTTCATACGAGTCAATATTGGTCCACATTTTGGCTATAATCTACCATGCAAGTCACTTTAAACCATATTAGAGTAATTTTGCACCTTATAAGACATACTTGCCACTATATATTGGTAGAATTAACATGTTAACATCATAAACATCCAATTTGACATCCTTTAACCATCTCTTTGTACCACTTTCATACGAGTCGATTTTGGTACATATTTTGGCTCTAATCAACCATGTAAGTCACTTTAAACCATATTAGAGTAATTTTGAACCGTATAAGACAAACTTGCCACCATATATTGGTAGAATTAACATTTTAACATCATAAACATCCAATTTGACATCATTTAACCATCTCTTGGTACCACTTTCATATGAGTCAATATTGGTCCACATTTGGGCTCTAATCAACCTTGTAAGTCACTTCAAACCATATTAGAGTAATTTTGCACCTTATAAGACTCACTTGCCACCATATATTGGTAGAATTATTATTTTAACATCATAAACATCCAATTTGACATCCTTTAACCATTTCTTGGTACCACTTTCATACGAGTCAATTTTGGTCCACATTTTGGCTATAATCTACCATGTAAGTCACTTTAAACCATATTAGAGTAATTTTGCACCTTATAAGACTAACTTTCCACCATATATTGGTAGAATTAATATGTTAACATCATAAACATCCAATTTGACATCCTTTAACCATCTCTTTGTACCACTTTCATATAAGTCAATTTTGGTCCACATTTCGGCTCTAATCTACCATGTAAGTCCCTTTAAACCATATTAGAGTAATTTTGCAGCTTGTAAGACTTACTTTCAACCATATATTGGTACAATTAACATGTTAACATCATAAACATCTAATTTGAAATCCTTTAACCACCTCTTGGTACCAATTTCATACGAGTCAATTTTGGTCCACATTTTGACTCTAATCAACCATGTAAGTCACTTTAAAACCATATTAGAGTAATTTTGCACCTTATAAGACTCACCTTCAACCATATATTGGTAGAATTAACATGTTCACATCATAAACATCCAATTTGACATCCTTTAACCAACTCTTAGTACCACTTTCATACGAGTCAATATTGGTCCACATTTTGGCTATAATCTACCATGCAAGTCACTTTAAACCATATTAGAGTAATTTTGCACCTTATAAGACAAACTTGCCACTATATATTGGTAGAATTAACATGTTAACATCATAAACATCCAATTTGACATCCTTTAACCATCTCTTTGTACCACTTTTATACGAGTATATTTTGGTACATATTTTGGCTCTAATCAACCATGTAAGTCACTTTAAACCATATTAGAGTAATTTTGCACCTTATAATACTAAATTGCCACCATATATTGATTGAAAATAATATGTTAACATCATAAACATCCAATTTGACATCCTTTAACCATCTCTTTGTACCACTTTCATACGAGTCAATTTTGGTCCACATTTTGGCTCTAATCAACCATGTAAGTCACTTTAAACCATATAGAGTAATTTTGCACCTTATAAGACTCACTTTCAACCATATATTGGTAGAATTAACATGTTAATATCATAAACATCCAATTTGACTTCATTTAACAATCTCTTGGTACCACTTTCATACGAGTCAATATTGGTCCACATTTTCGCTCTAATCTACCATGCAAATCTCTTTAAACCGTATTAGAGTAATTATGCACCTTATAAGACTAACTCGCCACCATATATTGGTAGAATTAATAGGTTAACATCATAAACATCCAATTTGACATCCTTTAACCATCTCTTTGTACAACTTTCATACGAGTCAATTTTGGTGCACATTTTGACTCTAATCAACCATGTAAGTCACTTTAAACCATATTAGAGTAATTTTGCACCTTATAAGACTCTCTTTCAACCATATATTGGTAGAATTAACATGTTAACTTCATAAACATCCAATTTGACATCCTTTAACCATCTCTTGGTACCACTTTCATACGAGTCAATATTGGTCCACATTTTGGCTCTAATCTACCATGCAAGTCACTTTAAACCATATCATAGTAATTTTGCACCATATAAGACTAACTTGACACCATATATTGGTAGAATTAACATGGTAACATCATAAACATCCAATTTGACATCCTTTAACCATCTCTTTGTACAACTTTTATACGTGTCAATTTTGGTCCACATTTTGGCTCTAATCAACCATGTAAGTCACTTTAAAACCATATTAGAGTAATTTTGCACCTTATAAGACTCACTTTCAACCATATATTGGTAGAATTAACATGTTCACATCATAAACATCCTATTTGACATCCTTTAACCAACTCTTAGTACCACTTTCATACGAGTCAATATTGGTCCACATTTTGGCTATAATCTACCATGCAAGTCACTTTAAACCATATTAGAGTAATTTTGCACCTTATAATACTAACTTGCCACCATATATTGATAGAAATAACATGTTAACATCATAAACATCCAATTTGACATCCTTTAACCATCTCTTTGTACCACTTTCATACGAGTCAATTTTGGTCCACATTTTGGCTCTAATCAACCATGTAAGTCACTTTAAACCATATAGAGTAATTTTGTACCTTATAAGACTCACTTTCAACCATATATTGGTAGAATTAACATGTTAATATCATAAACATCCAATTTGACATCATTTAACAATCTCTTGGTACCACTTTCATACGAGTCAATATTGGTCCACATTTTCGCTCTAATCTACCATGCAAGTCACCTTAAACCGTATTAGAGTAATTATGCACCTTATAAGACTAACTTGCCACCATATATTGGTAAAATTAACAGGTTAATATCATAAACATCCAATTTGACATCCTTTAACCATCTCTTTGTACAACTTTCATACGAGTCAATTTTGGTCCACATTTTCGCTCTAATCAACCATGTAAGTCACTTTAAACCATATTAGAGTAATTTTGCACCTTATAAGACTCACTTTCAACCATATATTGGTAGAATTAACATGTTAACTTCATAAACATCCAATTTGACATCCTTTAACCATCTATTGGTACCACTTTCATACGAGTCAATATTGGTCCACATTTTGGCTCTAATCTACCATGCAAGTCACTTTAAACCATATCAGAGTAATTTTGCACCTTATAAGACTAACTTGACACCATATATTGGTAGAATTAACATGTTAACATCATAAACATCCAATTTGACATCCTTTAACCATCTCTTTGTACAACTTTCATACGAGTCATTTTTGGTCCACATTTTGGCTCTATTCAACCATGTAAGTCACTTTAAACCATATTAGAGTAATTTTGCACCTTATAAGACTCACTTTCAACCATATATTGGTAGAATTAACATGTTAACATAATAAACATCCAATTTGACATCCTTTAACCATCTCTTGGTACCACTTTCATATGAGTCAATATTGGTCCACATTTTGGCTCTAATCTACTATGCAAGTCACTTTAAACCGTATTAGAGTAATTTTGCACCTTATAAGACTAACTTGCCACCATATAATGGTAGAATTAACATGTTAACATCATAAACATCCAATTTGACATCCTTTAACCATCTCTTTGTACAACTTTCATACGAGTCAATTTTGATCCACATTTTGGCTCTAATCAACCATGTAAGTCACTTTAAAACCATATTAGAGTAATTTTACACCTTATAAGACTCACTTTCAACCATATATTGGTAGAATTAACATGTTCACATCATAAACATCCAATTTGACATCCTTTAACCAACTCTTAGTACCACTTTCATACGAGTCAATATTGGTCCATATTTTGGCTATAATCTACCATGCAAGTCACTTTAAACCATATTAGAGTAATTTTGCACCTTATAAGACAAACTTGCCACTATATATTGGTAGAATTAACATGTTAACATCATAAACGTCCAATTTGACATCCTTTAACCATCTCTTTGTACCACTTTCATACAAGTCGATTTTGGTACATATTTTGGCTCTAATAAACCATGTAAGTCACTTTAAACCATATTAGAGTAATTTTGTACCTTATAAGACTCACTTTCAACCATATATTGGTAGAATTAACATGTTAATATCATAAACATCCAATTTGACATCATTTAACAATCTCTTGGTACCACTTTCATACGAGTCAATATTGGTCCACATTTTCGCTCTAATCTACCATGCAAGTCACCTTAAACCGTATTAGAGTAATTATGCACCTTATAAGACTAACTTGCCACCATATATTGGTAGAATTAACAGGTTAATATCATAAACATCCAATTTGACATCCTTTAACCATCTCTTTGTACAACTTTCATACGAGTCAATTTTGGTCCACATTTTCGCTCTAATCAACCATGTAAGTCACTTTAAACCATATTAGAGTAATTTTGCACCTTATAAGACTCACTTTCAACCATATATTGGTAGAATTAACATGTTAACTTCATAAACATCCAATTTGACATCCTTTAACCATCTCTTGGTACCACTTTCATACGAGTCAATATTGGTCCACATTTTGGCTCTAATCTACCATGCAAGTCACTTTAAACCATATCAGAGTAATTTTGCACCTTATAAGACTAACTTGACACCATATATTGGTAGAATTAACATGTTAACATCATAAACATCCAATTTGACATCCTTTAACCATCTCTTTGTACAACTTTCATACGAGTCAATTTTGGTCCACATTTTGGTTCTATTCAACCATGTAAGTCACTTTAAACCATATTAGAGTAATTTTGCACCTTATAAGACTCACTTTTAAACCATATATTGGTAGAATTAACATGTTAACATAATAAACATCCAGTTTGACATCCTTTAACCATCTCTTGGTACCACTTTCATACGAGTCAATATTGGTCCACATTTTGGCTCTAATCTACTATACAAGTCACTTTAAACCGTATTAGAGTAATTTTGCACCTTATAAGACTAACTTGCCACCATATAATGGTAGAATTAACATGTTAACATCATAAACATCCAATTTGACATCCTTTA
The DNA here is from genome assembly GCF_009905375.1 of Apium graveolens. Lineage (NCBI taxonomy): Eukaryota > Viridiplantae > Streptophyta > Magnoliopsida > Apiales > Apiaceae > Apium > Apium graveolens. The sequence goes on along the minus strand of NW_027417557.1, from coordinate 28,366 downwards.
ACCATCTCTTTGTACAACTTTCATACGAGTCAATTTTGGTCCACATTTTGGCTCTAATCAACCATGTAAGTCACTTTAAAACCATATTAGAGTAATTTTGCACCTTATAAGACTCACTTTCAACCATATATTGGTAGAATTAACATGTTCACATCATAAACATCCAATTTGACATCCTTTAACCAACTCTTAGTACCACTTTCATACGAGTCAATATTGGTCCATATTTTGGCTATAATCTACCATGCAAGTCACTTTAAACCATATTAGAGTAATTTTGCACCTTATAAGACAAACTTGCCACTATATATTGGTAGAATTAACATGTTAACATCATAAACGTCCAATTTGACATCCTTTAACCATCTCTTTGTACCACTTTCATACAAGTCGATTTTGGTACATATTTTGGCTCTAATCAACCATGTAAGTCACTTTAAACCATATTAGAGTAATTTTGCACCTTATAATACTAACTTGCCACCATATATTGATAGAAATAACATGTTAACATCATAAACATCCAATTTGACATCCTTTAACCATCTCTTTGTACCACTTTCATACGAGTCAATTTTGGTCCACATTTTGACTCTAATCAACCATGTAAGTCACTTTAAACCATATAGAGTAATTTTGTACCTTATAAGACTCACTTTCAACCATATATTGCTAGAATTAACATGTTAATATCATAAACATCCAATTTGACATCATTTAACAATCTCTTGGTACCACTTTCATACGAGTCAATATTTGTCCACATTTTCGCTCTAATCTACCATGCAAGTCACTTTAAACCGTATTAGAGTAATTATGCACCTTATAAGACTAACTTGCCACCATATATTGGTAGAATTAACAGGTTAATATCATAAACATCCAATTTGACATCCTTTAACCATCTCTTTGTACAACTTTCATACGAGTCTATTTTGGTCCACATTTTCGCTCTAATCAACCATGTATGTAATATCCCATATTTTCAAATCTTATTATTATAATTATTTGGAATTATTTATGTGATTTTATGTGAATTTTGGTGAATTATCTGATAAGAGGAATTGATGTTTGGGTGTTTAGATGTGATATTATTTGAGTATTTGAATTTTTATATGTCCAGAATAAAATATAGATAATTGTGATATTTTTCTGGTAATTTTTGGACTGTTAGATGATTTTATAATGATTTATGAATTATTAATTATTTTCTGAATAATTACCAAAATTATTTTATAAAGCCGGGAATCATCCGACTTCAACCATTTTTGCATTTTTACAACCCGAAACTCTTCCGAAAACTCCTTCCTAACCTAATCTGGTAATTCCGGACATTTTTCGTGTTTTGACTTTTTCAATCCGGATTACGGTTTAACCCGTGCGCGGCCCGGCGCAAGATTTTCGATACGATAGTTATTTCGGTAATCAATAAAACCCGTATTTTTGAGAGACGGGATATTTTTATATTATTCTCGTATATAATATTTTATAAAAAGCTCGGTTTTGATAATTATCTAATTTTGGTATTGAATCGGATCGTTATTGCAGTTACTTAGCGGCTAAGCAACTAATTTAATGATCCAAAACGATCCAAAATGATCCAGAACGATCCAATATTCCATAAATATAAATAGCCTATTTCTTATTTCGTTTATTCCGTTTATTCATTTGCAACCAGTTAAAACACCGTAAATACAGAGAAAAACCCGAGAAAACCGATACGTTCCCGAGAATCAAACACACGAACGAAGGTGTTATCGAACTCCGATTCGGGCGTGCAGCATATCAAAACGAAGCTCTCGGAATCCTCTATCTGAATCAATCATCAGTTTCCTTCCAGAAATCACAGTAATTTTCTTATTTAATTATTTATATTCGAATTATTTGATAATTAAATTACGAATTTTTGTTCTTGATGTTGTTGATGTGATTTGATGCTTCCATGTTGTAGAGCATGTTTTTCTGGTCAATTTGGTATATTATATGTCAAAAATAGAGTTCAATATCATATAGAAATTAAGGTTTGATTTTCTGAAAATTCTTTGAATATGTGTTCTTGGTGTTCTTGGAGAATTCCGAGAATCAAAGTCAATTTTGAAGGTGTTATTGAACACCAAATCACAAGTATGAATAACCAAAATGAATCACAGATGATTCTCTATCATTTTATATCATCAAATCGTTTCAAGAGTTGTTAAATTTTAAAAACGATTTTTAGGGTAATATTCGAATTTTTGGGGGTTTATGATTTAGTGGGTTTTGATTGTGTATGATGACCTGAGTAGATTGTAATCGTTCTTGGCGTTATTTTGACACTGGAATCATCGTGTTTGGTTAAGGATTGAGTGAATTCGAGTTTTTGCCGGAAAACTCGAAGAAACCGCCGGCGTTAATGGCGATTCTCGCCGGAAACGGAGTCGCGGGGATGATTTTGATACGTCAAATCGTTGTTGTTGTTGCTGTAGTAGACTGGAACTGAACAGTAGTAAGAATTGAGTCAGACGATTCGTAAATCACCTGGATTAGGGTCGCCGGAGTTTGTTCCCGGCCGCCGGAATCTGCACCGGCCGGCCTGTTCTTGAACGACCCGGTCGGGTCAGTTTCGACCCGGCATATAACCCGGTTTTGATCTTAATTTTCCCAAAATCCTATTTTGAAAGTGTTTCTGCATTTTCTGTTTTATTATAATTCAAAAATTCTATTTTTAATTTCTAAAAATTCATTTCTATTTTAAAAATCATTATTTTAATTCTGAAAATTTATTTTAATTCAAAAATAAATCCAAATTATTTAATTAATTAATTTTAGTGAGTAATTAATTATTTAATTAGTCAATTAATTTAAATGTTAATTGATTAATTAATTTAATTAGTTATTAATTAATTTTAATTGATTATTTAATTAGATTTAATTATTTAAAATTGATTTAAAAATTCTGAAAAATAGTTTCGAGCTTTAAGATATTATTTTAAATTATTTTCCAGGCTCGATAAATCTTATAAAATTATTTTAGGGTGTTTGAGCCCTATTATTTAATTATTAAATGATTCGGAGACCGTTTTAATTCCGAAAAATGTTCAAAAATTCATAATAAATAAACCGTTTATCTGTTTAATATGAAACGAACGCGTACAGACTCAGAAAAATATTCCGCTTTCATTAAAAATACTTTCGAGACCCAAATCATTTTTTTTTCGAAAGGTCGTTTGTTTTACAAGTTATTCTGAGTCGATTATTGATCGAAAAATCATATTTTTGATCTGATTTCAGTTTTAAACGTATCGAGTCGAACCTTTAGACGAACTGAGTCATATATGATATGAATTATGTGATATATGAGTTATGTGCTTATGTGCTATGTGAATTACGTGTATATGTGGGTCATAAGTCTTGTGTTTGACTGTTTTTCTTGTGTGTGGGCTATCGTATGGGTAGACGATAGGCTTTTGATGCATAGTTCGTCGAGTGGTTATCGATTAGACAATTAAAGTTCTATATTTTAATTATAGATGCGGATCATTCGAGTTGATCAAGACAAGATGTTGGATAAAGAGTGAGATGGAATGGAAGTAGATATCTGGCTTCTAGCAATCGCAGGAGCAGCATATCAGTAAGGTGTTGAAAAGCAGAACGGAGATGTCTTGAGACAGAATGTCAGAATAGATGCGGTTGTGCGAGTGTGACTAACTGCTAAAACCCAAAGGCAAGTACCCTAACCTCACTTATCATTCAAGTGACGTTTAATTCGATTCATATTATGCAAGTATCCCTATCATCACTTATTGTTCAAGTTATATTTATTTTAAATCTTATCATGCAAGTATTGCTTTCCCTATTCTCAATTCAAGATAGATAGATGTTTTACATATCGCTGGATTAAATAATTATGTTTATGCAAATACTCATCTGCTATTCTATGTTCAGAATAGTCAAGTGTTTTTACTTATCCAATTATCGGATTTATAAATGTTTTGGATTTTGAGAAAAGTGATTTGGTTGCGAATATTCCTACCCAAGAATTGGGCGAATAAAATTATGTCGGGTGTCGATTATTATGACCCCATTTCAATAAAAGGTTTTAAGATTGGATCATAATTGCGTAAGTGACCGGGACGGATGGTCCAGCGGAGGGCTATTTCTAAGTGCCATATGAAATATTATGACACCATTTTGCCACAGGCTAGTTATGCCTTTTTGTTTGAGTACTCGTGTTTTGGGGTCACGTTTCTATGAATCATGACCTTGTGCTATCACACGGGCTGATCAGCATGTGATAGTACGTCCGTCGGAGAATGATCCTAATCTAAATTATCATATCATTTTTGATATTCATAGAATAATAATTTATCAACTGATTCTTTTTGGATTAAAAGTACTGATTCTGTTTTGGATTAAAAGTGAATTGTGGCTTTGATTCAGTTTCTGATTTTGTGGATACTTACGTTGTTGTTAAATATTAAAGGTGGTATTAGTATAGATGATTGATGTTGACTTCATTATGGGTGTTGTGAGCATCAAAGTTCGTATTGATATCTAATTTGATATGATAACAAAATAAGTATTAATATTAAGAGTTGAGTTTTGAGTAAAGTTTATGATTCAATCCATAATCATTGTTTCATGTTATTGTGGTTTACGATATTTCCGTAAACACTATTTTACGAGTTTTATTCTCGTCAAGATTCAAAGTATTGCCGAAGCCTTTCGCTTGAAAATATCAAAAAGAGTTTATAATTCAGCAATTATGATTTTAAAAATGTTCTGCGCTTATGCAGATGTCGGTTTTATATCAAAACGACCCTATATATGCTATAATTAACTTGCTGAGCATTTCTTCCGCTCATACTTGCCTGTTTTTAAATTTAACCTCCAGTGAGGATTAGATTGCGCTATTTAGCGGCATAATTCGAGGAAGCAAAGAAGAAGCTTTTGGAAGGTGGTTGGTCCAGGGTTTGCGGACTAGTGTAAGTTTTATTGTGTAAAGTTGTTTGTATTATATTATATTATAGTTGTATATTTTATTTGGGCCTAGTATACTTCATTTCGAAGTTATACTAGCGGGTTAAGTTTTGAGATTGAGAATTGTTGTAAAGAAATGTAAAAGAAAGTGAAAAATTTATTGATGGAATTTGGAATTCTTGTTTCTAGAACTGTAACCTTAAAAGATCTTGGAGTAGTTTGGGGTCATTTATGATAATTATCTTCCGCTGGCATTTATTTATTGATTTAACAGGTTAATTTGGATTGAAGTTTTATAGTGACGACCAAATCCTCTGACCCCGGATTTGGGGGCGTTACAATGTAAGTCACTTTAAACCATATTAGAGTAATTTTGCACCTTATAAGACTCACTTTCAACCATATATTGGTAGAATTAACATGTTAACTTCATAAACATCCAATTTGACATCCTTTAACCATCTCTTGGTACCACTTTCATACGAGTCAATATTGGTCCACATTTTGGCTCTAATCTACCATACAAGTCACTTTAAACCATATCAGAGTAATTTTGCACCTTATAAGACTAACTTGACACCATATATTGGTAGAATTAACATGTTAACATCATAAACATCCAATTTGACATCCTTTAACCATCTCTTTGTACAACTTTCATACGAGTCAATTTTGGTCCACATTTTGGCTCCATTCAGCCATGTAAGTCACTTTAAACCATATTAGAGTAATTTTGCACCTTATAAGACTCACTTTCAACCATATATTGGTAGAATTAACATGTTAACATAATAAACATCCAATTTGACATCCTTTAACCATCTCTTGGTACCACTTTCATACAAGTCAATATTGGTCCATATTTTGGCTCTAATCTACTATGCAAGTCACCTTAAACCGTATTAGAGTAATTTTGCACCTTATAAGACTAACTTGCCACCATATAGTGGTAGAATTAACATGTTAACATCATAAACATCCAATTTGACATCCTTTAACCATCTCTTTGTACCATTTTCATACGAGTCGATTTTGGTACATATTTTGGCTCTAATCAACAATGTAAGTCACTTTAAACCATATTAGAGTAATTTTGCACCTTATAATACTAACTTTCCACCATATATTGATAGAAATAACATGTTAACATCATAAACATCCAATTTGACATCCTTTAACCATCTCTTTGTACAACTTTCATACGAGTCAATTTTGGTCCATATTTTGGCTCTAATCAACCATGTAAGTCACTTTAAACCATATAGAGTAATTTTGCACCTTATAAGACTCACTTTCAACCATATATTGGTAAAATTAACATGTTAATATCATAAACATCCAATTTGACATTATTTAACAATCTCTTGGTACCACTTTCATACGAGTCAATATTGGTCCACATTTTCGCTCTAATCTACCATGCAAGTCACTTTAAACCGTATTAGAGTAATTATGCACCTTATAAGACTAACTTGCCACCATATATTGGTAGAATTAACAGGTTAACATCATAAACATCTTATTTGACATCCTTTAACCATCTCTTTGTACAACTTTCATACGAGTCAATTTTGGGCCACATTTTGGCTCTAATCAACCATGTAAGTACCTTTAAAGCATATTAGAGTAATTTTGCACCTTATAAGACTCACTTTCAACAATATATTGGTAGAATTAACATGTTAACTTCATAAACATCCAATTTGACATCCTTTAACCATCTCTTGGTACCACTTTCATACGAGTCAATATTGGTCCACATTTTGGCTCTAATCTACCATGCAAGTCACTTTAAACCATATCAGAGTAATTTTGCACCTTATAAGACTAACTTGACACCATATATTGGTAGAATTAACATGTTAACATCATAAACATCCAATTTGACATCCTTTAACCATCTCTTTGTACAACTTTCATACGAGTCAATTTTGGTCCACATTTTGGCTCTATTCAACCATGTAAGTCACTTTAAACCATATTAGAGTAATTTTGCACCTTATAAGACTCACTTTCAACCATATATTGGTAGAATTAACATGTTAACTTAATAAACATCCAATTTGACATCCTTTAACCATCTCTTGGTACCACTTTCATACAAGTCAATATTGGTCCACATTTTGGCTCTAATCTACTATGCAAGTCACTTTAAACCGTATTAGAGTACTTTTGCACCATATATGACTAACTTGCCACCATATAATGGTAGAATTAACATGTTAACATCATAAACATTCAATTTGACATCCTTTAACAATCTCTTGGTACCACTTTCATACGAGTCAATTTTGGTCCACATTTTGGCTCTAATCTACCATGTAAGTCACTTTAAACCATATTAGAGTAATTTTGCACCTTATAAGACTCACTTTCAACCATGTATTGGAACAATTAACATGTTAACATCATAAACATCTAATTTGACATCCTTTAACAACCTCTTGGTACCACTTTTATACGAGTCAATTTTGGTCCACATTTTGGCTCTAATCAACCATGTAAGTCACTTTAAACCATATTAGAGTAATTTTGCACCTTATAAGACTCACTTTCAACCATATATTGGTAGAATTAACATGTTAACATCATAAACATCCAATTTGACATCCTTTAACCATCTATTGGTACCACTTTCATAAGAGTCAATATTGGTGCACATTTTGGCTCTAATCTACCATGCAAGTCACTTTAAACCATATCAGAGTAATTTTGCACCTTATAAGACTAACTTGATACCATGTATTGGTAGAATTAACATGTTCACATCATAAACATCCAATTTGACATCCTTTAACCATCTCTTTGTACAACTTTTATACGAGTCAATTTTGGTCCACATTTTGGCTCTAATCAACCATGTAAGTCACTTTAAACCATATAGAGTAATTTTGCACCTTATAAGACTCACTTTCAACCATATATTGGTAGAATTAACATGTTAATATCATAAACATCCAATTTGACATCATTTAACAATCTCTTGGTACCACTTTCATATGAGTCAATATTGGTCCACATTTTCGCTCTAATCTACCATGCAAGTCACTTTAAACCGTATTAGAGTAATTATGCGCCTTATAAGACTAACTTGCCACCATATATTGGTAGAATTAACAGGTTAACATCATAAACATCCAATTTGACATCCTTTAACCATCTCTTTGTACAACTTTCATACGAGTCAATTTTGGTCCATATTTTGGCTCTAATAAACCATGTAAGTCACTTTAAACCATATTAGAGTAATTTTGCACCTTATAAGACTCACTTTCAACAATATATTGGTAGAATTAACATGTTAACTTCATAAACATCCAATTTGACATCCTTCAACCATCTCTTGGTACCACTTTCATACGAGTCAATATTGGTCCATATTTTGGCTCTAATCTACCATGCAAGTCACTTTAAACCATATCAGAGTAATTTTGCACCTTATAAGACTAACTTGACACCATATATTGGTAGAATTAACATGTTAACATCATAAACATCCAATTTGACATCCTTTAACCGTCTCTTTGTACAACTTTCATACGAGTCAATTTTGGTCCACATTTTGGCTCTATTCAACCATGTAAGTCGCTTTAAACCATATTAGAGTAATTTTGCACCTTATAAGACTCACTTTCAACCATATATTGGTAGAATTAACATGTTAACTTAATAAACATCCAATTTGACATCCTTTAACCATCTCTTGGTACCACTTTCATACAAGTCAATATTGGTCCACATTTTGGCTCTAATCTACTATGCAAGTCACTTTAAACCGTATTAGAGTAATTTTGCACCATATAAGACTAACTTGCCACCATATAATGGTAGAATTAACATGTTAACATCATAAACATTCAATTTGACATCCTTTAACAATCTCTTGGTACCACTTTCATACGAGTCAATTTTGGTCCACATTTTGGCTCTAATCTACCATGTAAGTCACTTTAAACCATATTAGAGTAATTTTGCACCTTATAAGACTCACTTTCAACCATATATTGGAACAATTAACATGTTAACATTATAAACATCTAATTTGACATCCTTTAACAACCTCTTGGTACCACTTTCATACGAGTCAATTTTGGTCCACATTTTGGCTCTAATCAACCATGTAAGTCACTTTAAACCATATTAGAGTAATTTTGCACCTTATAAGACTCACTTTCAACCATATATTGGTAGAATTAACATGTTAACATCATAAACATCCAATTTGACATCCTTTAACCATCTATTGGTACCACTTTCATAAGAGTCAATATTGGTCCACATTTTGGCTCTAATCTACCATGCAAGTCACTTTAAACCATATCAGAGTAATTTTGCACCTTATAAGACTAACTTGACACCATGTATTGGTAGAATTAACATGTTAACATCATAAACATCCAATTTGACATCCTTTAACCATCTCTTTGTACAACTTTTATACGAGTCAATTTTGGTCCACATTTTGGCTCTAATCAACCATGTAAGTCACTTTAAACCATATAGAGTAATTTTGCACCTTATAAGACTCACTTTCAACCATATATTGGTAGAATTAACATGCTAATATCATAAACATCCAATTTGACATCATTTAACAATCTTTTGGTACCACTTTCATACGAGTCAATATTGGTCCACATTTTCGCTCTAATCTACCATGCAAGTCACTTTAAACCGTATTAGAGTAATTATGCACCTTATAAGACTAACTTGCCACCATATATTGGTAGAATTAACAGGTTAACATCATAAACATCCAATTTGACATCCTTTAACCATCTCTTTGTACAACTTTCATACGAGTCAATTTTGGTCCATATTTTGGCTCTAATCAACCATGTAAGTCACTTTAAACCATATTAGAGTAATTTTGCACCTTATAAGACTCACTTTCAACAATATATTGGTAGAATTAACATGTTAACTTCATAAATGTAATAACCCCAATTTTTGAGAAATTTTGAAACCCTTATGAATAGTGTTTTTGCTGAACGAGAAAACTTTTCATGCCACGCTATGTAGGGGTTCTGTTATTGATCTTATGGGATATTATTAGTACTCTATGTGGTATATAAGTGTATGTAAAGATCGTCAGAATCCAATTCCGAACACTTTGATTTTTCCCGGAAATCCACAAGATACGGAGAGAATTGAGTATAAGGTAACAGGATAAAAAGGATTTAAATTAAAGGATTATAAGAGAGGATCATAGAAGGAATACAATATATTGAGAAAGGTTCAGGGAACCTAAGTAATAAGATCCCGGGTATGATCCCTCAAACGATAAACGAGAACGAAAGATAAGCGAACCGTAAAACAAATAAGTGACCAAGAGACAAGCTTGTACAAGAAGCCAGGGATTGTGACATCATCAAACCACAAGGTGTGGACAAGTGGGAGCATTATGACATGTGCAAGGTGACACAAGCATGACATGGGAAGGAAGGAGGTATGGTGGCTTTTTAACCACACAAATTCAAGGGCAACAAGGTAATTAACTAAATCAAACACAAAAACAAGCCAACCAAGCCAAGCAAAATCATTTTCATCAAAATCAAAAAGAAACCAAGGCATGGTTCATCATGCTCTCGGCTTTTTACTATTGCAAATGGGCAAGAATTCAAAAACTCAAGATCCAAGCCTCCTAAATTGGTAAGATAATTCCCTAATCATCTTCATGCTTAGTTAGGGCTATATCATGAGTTTAAGCCATCAATTCCTTCTCCATCTTCTCCATTTAATCAAAGAAGAAGACTATGAATAGTGTTTTCAAGTTTTTAACTTGAAGTTTTTCTTGTTTTTCTTGAAGATCCAAGCATTCTTAAGACTTCTCAAAGCTTCTTAAGGCTTCCTAGCTCCTCCCACCACTTCAAGGAAGGTATACCATCTCCAAACCTTAGATTCCTATGTATTATAAGATGATTTTGATTAGTAGGATGATATTGTAGCTTGTTGTTGTGATTTAGAGTTTGGGATTTGGAATGGTAGTGAAATGGAATGGTAAATGTTGTGGTTTTGATTAAAAGAACTTAAGTATGATTAAAGTTAAGCTTAGGCATAAGTATGAATGATTAAATTGAATTGGTTGGGGTTGTTATGATGTGATAAGGATGGATGTTGGTTGTATGTTGGATTTGAGGTTGATTTGGGATGGTTTTGAATGGTTTAAAATATTGGAAATCGCGTAAACATAGCCGTCGTAACGTCCGATTTTCTTTGGACTGTTTTTGTGCATAGCACTAGGACCCGAGAACCCCCTGCTAGATTATGAACACTGCCATGTTTAGATAGCTCATGTTACGAGCTTCGTTTTGATATGTAGTTCGTTCGATTCCGATGCACGGTTTAGGAGAAACGACCGTTTCAAGTAACGGCGTTTCGCGAACGAAACTTTTCCCCTCGCCTTACTTTGAAACATAGGTTAAAGACCAATAAGGGTTAATTAATGTATGAAACATTTATGGTAAGTGTGTTAGGCAGTTGGTAAGACACTCGCGAAGGAATCACTTTAAAACTCATAAAGGTTAAATTATTAAAAATGGTGGAGCCGAGGGTACCCGAGTGACTTAAGCGAATCAGTGAGCGCAAAACAAGCGTTAGAGTCTAAGTTAGTTAAAGTATAGATTTACAAGTGACTTTGCTTTAATTCCAACTTACTTGTTGTTTATAGGTTACCAGACTCGTCCCGAGCCATTCGTAACCCCCAGTCGCTCAGGCAAGTTTTCTACCCGTTATACTGTTGTTGTGATGTATATGTATATATGCATGATCTTGTGATAAATGCATATTTGTTATTAGCAAATGTTGCGATATATTGAAGCATGCTGATATGGTATATATATGCATGCCTGTTTCGTATTCTTTCCATATATATCTGTTGGTTCAGTTGATAATACCTATGCTAGAGGATAGCGGTAACTTGCATATACCCTTAGTATAGGGACCCAAAGGTGAAAATATTTTCTAAAACCGGGAGTCGAGGATCCCGAGTAGATTTTGTATATATGGATATGGATATATATATATATATTTATATATATATATGGTTATAGTTTTCCAAACTATTAATCGAATAAGGTTTATTCGATAACTTTAACTTTATTTTATTATTGAATATTATTTCGAATATTATTCGAAGGCGTATGACTCCTTTTATTTATTTATTTAATTATTTGAATATTCATTAGAAGGCTTATGACTCAGTTTATATTATTTAATGAATATTATTTGAATATTCATTTGAGGATCTATGACTCCGATTATTTGCTGAGGTATATTCTTTATTTTATTAAAGAATAAGGTGTCAATAATCAAACTTATTTTCGATTATTTAAATAAAGATAATACTTTCATATAAGTATATCTTTGGTTATTTAATACTCGTTTCAAGTATAAGTTTTAATACTTCTACTTCAATTATTTTTATAAAGATTATTCTTTATGGGAATATTATTTAAATAATAATATTCAGTCATTTTCTAAATATTCTGGGGACTGATTTACTTCATTAAATCAGCTTTACTCCAAACACTCTATAAAGTGTTTTCGAGTCTTCAAAATGATTTTTAAAGTCAGAGCGGATCCCAAAACTCATTTTTATATTTAAGGTCTTCCTTTTTTAAGGGGATTTAAATACTCGCTCAAAATCTGGGGAATCCGGCTCTGTGGTGTATTTTATATTCGCAACGAGGTTGCAGTTTTGGTAAATGAATTGATTACTTGCCCAATGTTCGGGAAGTAAGCCCATCTAATTGAGTCGGCATAAGCGACAGGCCGGGGTACGGTCTATGAAAGTGTAAGTGGCTGGGTGGCAGTCCATCAACGCGTAAGAGGCCGGGTGGCGGTCCAGCACAAGGTCCTTATGTGGCCAGGGTGATGACCGGTGGGGGATTCATCCATCTACTAGTAGAAAAGGTTACTTATTGGTATCTTTGCTTGATCAACAAGATATCTGGTTTATGCCAAAATTCTTTTCCTTTCCAAAATTCATTGGATGTTTCAAACTCTGTTCATACTTTACATAACAGAGGTTCCAGGAAATGTTTAAGAGATATATATATGTGGATATATATATATATCGGGACTAAATAAAGTATCTCGTAACTTTATTTCATTCAATAATATTTCAAAGATTGAATCTATTCAAATCTTGTCTTGTAGTCTCATCTATGTGATGAACTTTTGAAACTGATTATAACTTGAACGGTGGTAGTTCAAGTAGTATTGGGAAAGATATAAGTATATTGGGGTATTTGGTAACCTCATCTTTTAAACTTATATCTAATTAATAATTGTCTTATGAATGACAAAGATTTTCAGAAAAACGTTGAGACAAGGTTAGATATATGAGATCACCTTGCAACGATATTTTTTTATACAGTTATACACTGGGACTTTGTGTATATTATGCATGGAAGAGGACTTCCAATATTTTGAAAAGTATATATGTATATATACTGAATATTTTGCGACTTCATCGCATTAAGATATCAAACTTGGTTCATTTCTTTTGACCAAGACTTTCATGAGTATTATGAGTAGGCTCATATATTGGAAATCATTATACATATTATTTTGGTGGGCTTGCTGCTCACCCTTGCTTTCTTTCTTCATCACACAACAACAGTTAGGAAAGATGGCCAGACTCCAACAGACCCAGCGCAAGCGCGTGGGAAGCGTCCTGCGTCTTCCCGTTGATGTTGTAGCTGCTATAGCTGCAGAGGTAGATCTATTGTAGATCAGACCATCTACTTTTGAGAATCAATTATGTATAATTATAACTTGTGGCAGATAATGGCAATTAACTGTAAATTTATCAAGTAATCATTTTGGGTTGTAATAACTTTGAAATTGTGGATTCAAAGACTTGTACTTATTTAAATTTCATCTCTGAGACTATAACGGGTTGTGGTGTGTGTTAGTGTGGGGTCACAGTATAAGGTTATTTATTATTAATTAAGTGAAGTGATATTGTGGAAAGAAAGACCGTGACGACCCGGATCCCCGACCCCGGATCTGGGGGTGTTACAGAAATGGTATCAGAGCTAAGCGTTATAAACCTCAGAGATGATGGGACGTTAAGATAATAAGTTAACTAAGATAATAAGAACTCTTGCCAAGTTCATAGTCGGGCTACCTAACGTAGCACTGACAGTTAAAACCCTTATGGGAACCCTTATAAATATCGTGATAGGAGCGAAGTTCGTTATCGTATATGGTAGCGGGACTCCGAACCCTGAGGTTGAGGATCAACATCGCGATGATATTTTATTACTAATTGGAGATCGGATTGTGGATCCGATAGAGTGTCCTAATGCAGGACCGGATGATGTTGATATTGAGGATTTAGCGGTTGAGGATGTTGTCCTAGAAGGGATAGTTGTTGAGGAGGATCCCATGGAGGATCCTGACAGGATTGGATAAAGGACCACTGATGAATTGATGACCATGGTTTGGTCGACTACCAGAGGTAGGATTGGCCGGTCACTACCGGAGGTTCGTTCAAGTTGTAAAGATAGTAGCCCCTTTAACGCGGCTTACTCGTAAGACTGAGAAGTTCGAATGGACAGAGAAATGCGAGAACAGCTTTCAAGAACTGAAGCAGAGGTTGGTGATGGCCCCTATGTTGGCGTTGCCGGATGGAAAAGGAGATTTTTTGAAGTGTAGTGACGCTTCGCACAAGGGCTTAGGGTGCGTGCTTATGCAGCACGGTAAGGTAATCGCGTACATGTCAAGACAATTAAGGTAATATGAAATTCGATATCCCCGCTCATGAGCTTAGGCTCGTGGCAATAGTTTACCCTAAAGATTGGAGGCACTACTTGTATGGAGAGAAGTGCGAGAATTACCTAAGCCATAAGTGCTCTAGTACATTTTCACGTAGAAAGAGCTCAACATATGCCAGAGGAGGCAGTTAGAGCTAATCAAGAATAATGATTGGGAGATTCTTTATCATGCGGGGAAAGCCAATATGGTGGCTGATGCCCTTAGTAAAAAGGAGAGACTCAAGATGATAATGTCTTTTGGAGAGTTTATAAGAGATTTTGAGAAAATGGAAATAAAAGTGAAGGTAACCGGAGCCGGTACCGAAAAGCTGTTTGAGATTGCAATACAGCCCGAATTATTGGAAAAGATCATATTGTGCCAGAAAAAGTTATGAATGAAGGCAGAGAGCCAACAATTAGATAAAAGATTAATATCGAGAAAGATGATAAGGGAATAATGAGGTATTCCTATAGAATTTGGGTTCCGAAAGTTCAAGAGCGTAAGGATGAGAACTTAGATGAGAGCCATAGTTTGAGGAATAAGATTTAGAGCAAACCCTGAACGTGATAGTCAGGGAGGTCGCCATCAAGATAGAAGGAACCCATGACATAATGGAGTGGAAAATGAGGATTTTAAATTAAAAGATGACCCCAATTATGGGGAGTAGGATGAAACATTTCATACTAAGGAAACAGAAAGTCGAGTAAGGAAAGGAGACCCGAGACGGTACTCCTATACGGCAATTCATGGACCTGTCTAGACAGAACTTAGACTATTATCCCCAACCACCACCTTGAGGAAACAATGTGGTGTGAAATTCTTTCAGGACCTCTAAGTCGCTAAGCTCTCAGAGTTCCAAGGAACAAGCTGGCCCAATCGAGGCAAGAGCCTGGCTAAAGGAAATATAGGAATCATTTGAGATTCTAAATGATTGACGAATCTCAACAGGACTGTTTTGTCACTTACCCTCCTAAGAGAGAGACCACCCGCTGGTGAAAGACCAAGAAAGGCACGGAGCCAGAGGTTAGAATAAACTAATTTAAGTTCAGTCAATTGTTTTCGGGAAAGTAATTCCCAAAGATAAGGAGATAGTGTAAAAGCTTTGGAGCTAGAACAAAGGCAGACGAGTATGATAAATTATGAATCTAAGTTGTAAAAGTTGTCAAGATTCGTTCTGAGGACACGAATCCAGAATGACGAGATGTTTGAAATCAATGTTTATGTTGTGTTGGTCCATGAAATAACGATAAGAGAAAGGAAAATAAAAAGAAACTGAAGTGAAAAGGAATATAAAGGCAATAGAGTTTGAGGAATGATAAAGGAATTGGGTATGAGGAAACCCTAAAGACTCGTAGCAATAGAAATAGAAAAAGTATGTAATCGTCAGGATGAGGGTGATTCACCATGAGTTAAAATTGCTGGGTGAAGGCATAAGAGATACATATATTTTATCCCCTGTAAGTTGGGAGGATTCGAGGAAACCTTGAGATAATTTGAAGGATAAATAATGAGACGCGGATAGACTAAGGGGATAAGGAAGTAAGAAATTAGGAAAATTGGATGAAGGAAGTGACCTTCAAGAATGTGAAGTGTAAGACCGGTGGCTTGATACCCAGAAAGGGAGACGCCAGGTATGAAAGATATCCCAACATTGAGGTGACTGTTGAGATAAACAACAAAAGTAAATAAGGAATTATTAAGAAGAAGTTCACGTTGAACACGACCAATATCTTCCAGAACATCCTTGTTATCGTTACCAAATTAGGCAAGACAAGCGGATAACCGTTGTTATCTTTTGGAGGCCATATGGATTGACCTCAATATGAATAAGGATGCTATTATGAAGTTAGGTATAAACTATCGAGGTGGGAATGATGAATATGATAATCTATCAAGGATATATGACTTTATTTATCCATGGAAGGATGCTTGTACCTTTTTAAAGGTGGAATTAAGGATAGAACATCGGTAACTTAAAACGAATCCTAGGGGAATGCATAAAGGTTGGCATTTCACCCTTAATAGGGATAGTATGAGTTTTGACAGTATGAATTGGAAAGGATTAAGGTAATAATAACCTTTAAGGATCAGTGGAGAAATTTTTCAGAAGTATATAGACAATGGTTCTAGTATTAGTAAATGCTATTTTGATATGCCCTGTATATAGGGAATACAGGAGGAACGATTGAACGATAACCTTAGAGGTTTTACAAGGAGAAAGGAAATATTCAAAATTCTCAAGAATAAAAATGTTGATAAAAGAAAAATGACGTAATTATAATGATGCCAAGTGGGGCACGTGTTAAACCACGAGAAATTATGGATCGAACCAGTAATGGTCGAAATTGTTCAGGGTAATTAGGACTTAAGATAAAAAAAAAATGTTCTAAGTATGATTGAGAGTCAGTCTTGACAGTGATTAGCCTCTAAAGACTGAGGCAATAACTTATGGAAGAAAAAAATGGTGATATTTTTTTTCCCATCTGATTTTAAGGAAAACATCTTCACTCAAGCAGTGATCGGAAATAAGGTAGAAAATTTATTTGGAGGTGGTTAAAATGACATTGACTGTAAGAAAATTTTACTATCAGGAAAGGCCAAGGAGGTGGCCGACACTTTAAAGGTAAGTGGATAATTATAGGCGCGTGTGCCAAAAGAATACAGTGATGATGGTTAAAAATGTGAAGGTTGAATTATGGTTTAGAAGATTGACATTCCTTCGGATGACTGTGCAATACCCAACCGTAATAGTAGTTGGTAAAGGTTTAATTTGTGTAATCGCCATGAACGGGCTATCTATCTTAGAAGGTCCTATCTTGAGATAAGCCAGGACCATGTTTCAAAAAGGACTAGATGAACCCTTGAGTTAATTCTTCTATTTAGGGCGTATGATTAAGAATGGTATTAACCTGCTATCGTTGCTTTGATTGAAACTCTTCTGCACTTTTATCTGCTTCATGTCATGTATGTATGTCAGGATCAGGAGTGTTCTTCATGAATCAGGAATGGTGATTATGTTACCTCCTTAGAAGGATTTGATACGAGATGTATGGACTCTGTATGGTTAGCTATTAAGACTTCAGGGAAAATGAATGACTACAGTAGGTCAGTGGTGGACCATAGTAAGGCAGCAATGATTCTGCGAGTAGTGAGCTGATTACAACCATGAGAGTTGTATTGGAATGGGTGTTGGTTTTTGGGCGGAAATTGGCCTCCCGTGCCGTGTTGTGCGGTTGGCGCAAAAGCGAGTCTCCGACGACGGACGTCGTGATATCGGTGGGAGTACCACTAATCGGGTCGTGGTAGTGTATAAGTTATCAGTGATAGAATAATTAAGTAGAGTATCTACCTAGTGAATAATTATTCTTTCTTATCAATAGAGAGTCGTATTATTATACGAGGAAGGTTGCGGTGCGAGCATAGAATCCTAGTAACGGTGATATATAGAATGAGATCCCAAATTCGATTTTCGATGTCGAGGGAGTTTCAAAGGTGATTGTGTATAAGCTCGAGGAAGAGCATGGGTCCATAGAATGATGGACGGAATAGAAATATTTAGGCATGGGAAATACGAGGCTATAATGCTTGATGCTGATATAAATACGTATATGTTTTGTTCTCCTATGACAAACCTCTATAGTTCAGAGGTAGATTCCAAGCCAGATATTTTGTGGCAGTATATTTTTTTCATATATACAATTCTCTTCAGTTCGTTCTTTTCTCTTCTTTTCATTTCATGTAAGCTGAGAAGAACAACCCTTCCAGAAGGGGAGGTATTGCCGAATGACTAACTATCTTTGTGATAGAAGCCTAGTAGGATACCACATGTTGTTTAATTGCTTGTCAAGTACTAAAGGCTGGCCACCTTCTGTACTAACTATGCGATATAACAAGTGTTCATGATCATAGTGATCTCTCAACAAATTCCTTTACTTCTATTTGATTGATCAAATTTTGGAAAATAGAAACAACTGAAAAAGGAGTAATAAAGTGGTGGTAGTATGCGGAATGGAAACACATTCGTGATACTAAGGTTGACGTGGTTATTAAAAGGTTATAGAACGCTAACGAGCAAAAGTATAACCAGTATAATATTAGGAACGGAAGGTAGTAGCGATTACGAACTGGAAAAGAATGGGTATTGAGAAGCAGAAGCTCTAATGCTAAAAGCAATAATGAGAGTCTGTGTAATAGACTTGAAAGAATTTGGAATGATCACTTAATTCGGATTGAGTTATCTTACGACAATAGATCATATGTCATTATCGAGATGTCGCCTTATGAGATCCTTGAGGGAAGACAATGTCGATCTCCCTTATGTTAGGATGAAGTTGTAGAGCGCAAGATGCTCGGACCCGCAGTAGTCCAAAGGACCAAGGATATGATAGATCTAATCAGAGGACGGCTGGTAGTAGCCCAAGATGGACATGATAAGTATGTTGATTTGACACGAAAGGATAAAGAGTATGAAATAGGGGACCTAGTAATGTTATAGGTATCCCTTGGAAAGGATTGATGAGGTTCGGAAAGAAAGGAAAGCTAAGTCTACAATTTGTTGGACCCTTGGATATATTAAGACGTTTGGGAAGTTAGCATATGAGCTAGCCCTAACCCCGAACATGTAGTAGGTCGTAACGTGTTTCACGTATCAATGTTAAGGAAGTGTAATTCAGATGCCAGATAAATAGAGGCATATGAGCGCATAGATATGCAACCCGACGTAACCTATATGGAGCAACCAGGAAGGGTTATAGAGTGAAAAGGAACAAGTGCTTAGGAGAAGGATTATCAAACTAGGCAGAGTTTGGTGGTAGAACCACAATGTGGGAAAATTGACTCGAGAGTTAGAAAGTGTAATGCTAAGAAAGTATCCCCATTTGTTTTCTATCTGATTCCGGGACGGAATCCTTTTAAGAAGGGGAGACTGTAATAACCCCAATTTTTGAGAAATTTTGAAACCCTTATGAATAGTGTTTTTGCTGAACGAGAAAACTTTTCATGCCACGCTATGTAGGGGTTCTGTTATTGATCTTATGGGATATTATTAGTACTCTATGTGGTATATAAGTGTATGTAAAGATCGTCAGAATCCAATTCCGAACACTTTGATTTTTCCCGGAAATCCACAAGATACGGAGAGAATTGAGTATAAGGTAACAGGATAAAAAGGATTTAAATTAAAGGATTATAAGAGTGGATCATAGAAGGAATACAATATATTGAGAAAGGTTAAGGGAACCTAAGTAATAAGATCCCAGGTATGATCCCTCAAACGATAAACGAGAACGAAAGATAAGCGAACCGTTAAACAAATAAGTGACCAAGAGACAAGCTTGTACAAGAAGCCAGGGATTGTGACATCATCAAACCACAAGGTGTGGACAAGTGGGAGCATTATGACATGTGCAAGGTGACACAAGCATGACATGGGAAGGAAGGAGGTGTGGTGGCTTTTTAACCACACAAATTCAAGGGCAACAAGGTAATTAACTAAATCAAACACAAAAACAAGCCAACCAAGCCAAGCAAAATCATTTTCATCAAAATCGAAAAGAAACCAAGGCATGGTTCATCATGCTCTCGGCTTTTTACTATTGCAAATGGGCAAGAATTCAAAAACTCAAGATCCAAGCCTCCTAAATTGGTAAGATAATTCCCTAATCATCTTCATGCTTAGTTAGGGCTATATCATGAGTTTAAGCCATCAATTCCTTCTCCATCTTCTCCATTTAATCAAAGAAGAAGACTATGAATAGTGTTTTCAAGTTTTTAACTTGAAGTTTTTCTTGTTTTTCTTGAAGATCCAAGCATTCTTAAGACTTCTCAAAGCTTCTTAAGGCTTCCTAGCTCCTCCCACCACTTCAAGAAAGGTATACCATCTCCAAACCCTAGATTCCTATGTATTATAAGATGATTTTGATTAGTAGGATGATATTGTAGCTTGTTGTTGTGATTTAGAGTTTGGGATTTGGAATGGTAGTGAAATGGAATGGTAAATGTTGTGGTTTTGATTAAAAGAACTTAAGTATGATTAAAGTTAAGCTTAGGCATAAGTATGAATGATTAAATTGAATTGGTTGGGGTTGTTATGATGTGATAAGGATGGATGTTGGTTGTATGTTGGATTTGAGGTTGATTTGGGATGGTTTTGAATGGTTTAAAATATTGGAAATCGCGTAAACATAGCCGTCGTAACGTCCGATTTTCTTTGGACTGTTTTTGTGCATAGCATTAGGACCCGAGAACCCCCTGCTAGATTATGACCACTGCCATGTTTAGATAGCTCATGTTACGAGCTTCGTTTTGATATGTAGTTCGTTCGATTCCGATGCACGGTTTAGGAGAAACGACCGTTTCAAGTAACGGCGTTTCGCGAACGAAACTTTTCCCCTCGCCTTACTTTGAAACATAGGTTAAAGACCAATAAGGGTTAATTAATGTATGAAACATTTATGGTAAGTGTATTAGGCAGTTGGTAAGACACTCGCGAAGGAATCACTTTAAAACTCGTAAAGGTTAAATTATTAAAAATGGTGGAGCCGAGGGTACCCGAGTGACTTAAGCGAATCAGTGAGCGCAAAACAAGCGTTAGAGTCTAAGTTAGTTAAAGTATAGATTTACAAGTGACTTTGGTTTAATTCCAACTTACTTGTTGTTTATAGGTTACCAGACTCGTCCCGAGCCATTCGTAACCCCCAGTCGCTCATACAAGTTTTCTACCCGTTATACTGTTGTTGTGATGTATATGTATATATGCATGATCTTGTGATAAATGCATATTTGTTATTAGCAAATGTTGCGATATATTGAAGCATGCTGATATGGTATATATATGCATGCCTGTTTCGTATTCTTTCCATATATATATATCTGTTGGTTCAGTTGATAATACCTATGCTAGAGGATAGCGGTAACTTGCATATACCCTTAGTATAGGGACCCAAAGGTGAAAATATTTTCTAAAACCGGGAGTCGAGGATCCCGAGTAGATTTTGTATATATGGATATGGATATATATATATATATATTTATTTATATATATATATGGTTGTAGTTTTCCAAACTATTAATCGAATAAGGTTTATTCGATAACTTTAACTTTATTTTATTATTGAATATTATTTCGAATATTATTCGAAGGCGTATGACTCCTTTTCTTTATTTATTTATTTATTTGAATATTCATTCGAAGGCTTATGACTCAGTTTATATTATTTAATGAATATTATTTGAATATTCATTTGAGGATCTATGACTCCGATTATTTGCTGAGGTATATTCTTTATTTTATTAAAGAATAAGGTGTCAATAATCAAACTTATTTTCGATTATTCAAATAAAGATAATACTTTCATATAAGTATATCTTTGGTTATTTAATACTCGTTTCAAGTATAAGTTTTAATACTTCTACTTCAATTATTTTTATAAAGACTATTCTTTATGGGAATATTATTTAAATAATAATATTCAGTCATTTTCTAAATATTCTGGGGACTGATTTACTTCATTAAATCAGCTTTACTCCAAACACTCTATAAAGTGTTTTCGAGTCTTCAAAATGATTTTTAAAGTCAGAGCGGATCCCAAAACTCATTTTTATATTTAAGGTCTTCCTTTTTTAAGGGGATTTAAATACTCGCTCAAAACCTGGGGAATCCGGCTCTGTGGTGTATTTTATATTCGTAACGAGGTTGCAGTTTTGGTAAATGAATTGATTACTTGCCCAATGTTCGGGAAGTAAGCCCATCTAATTGAGTCGGCATAAGCGACAGGCCGGGGTACGGTCTATGAAAGTGTAAGTGGCTGGGTGGCAGTCCATCAACGCGTAAGAGGCCGGGTGGCGGTCCAGCACAAGGTCCTTATGTGGCTAGGGTGATGACCGGTGGGGGATTCATCCATCTACTAGTAGAAAAGGTTACTTATTGGTATCTTTGCCTGATCAGCAAGATATCTGGTTTATGCCAAAATTCTTTTCCTTTCCAAAATTCATTGGATGTTTCAAACTCTGTTCATACTTTACATAACAGAGGTTCCAGGAAATGTTTAAGAGATATATATATGTGGATATATATATATATCGGGACTAAATAAAGTATCTCGTAACTTTATTTCATTCAATAATATTTCAAAGATTGAATCTATTCAAATCTTGTCTTGTAGTCTCATCTATGTGATGAACTTTTGAAACTGATTATAACTTGAACGGTGGTAGTTCAAGTAGTATTGGGAAAGATATAAGTATATTGGGGTATTTGGTAACCTCATCTTTTAAACTTATATCTAATTAATAATTGTCTTATGAATGACAAAGATTTTCAGAAAAATGTTGAGACAAGGTTAGATATATGAGATCACCTTGCAACGATATTTTTTTATACAGTTATACACTGGGACTTTGTGTATATTATGCATGGAAGAGGACTTCCAATATTTTGAAAAGTATATATGTATATATACTGAATATTTTGCGACTTCATCGCATTAAGATATCAAACTTGGTTCATTTCTTTTGACCAAGACTTTCATGAGTATTATGAGTAGGCTCATATATTGTAAATCATTATACATATTATTTTGGTGGGCTTGCTGCTCACCCTTGCTTTATTTCTTCATCACACAACAACAGTTAGGAAAGATGGCCAGACTCCAGCAGATCCAGCGCAAGCGCGTGGGAAGCGTCCCGCGTCTTCCCGTTGATGTTGTAGCTGCTATAGCTGCAGAGGTAGATCTATTGTAGATCAGACCATCTACTTTTGAGAATCAATTATGTATAATTATAACTTGTGGCAGATAATGGCAATTAACTGTAAATTTATCAAGTAATCATTTTGGGTTGTAATAACTTTTAAATTGTGGATTCAAAGACTTGTACTTATTTAAATTTCATCTCTGAGACTATAACGGGTTGTGGTGTGTGTTAGTGTGGGGTCACAGTATAAGGTTATTTATTATTAATTAAGTGAAGTGATATTGTGGAAAGAAAGACCGTGACGACCCGGATCCCCGACCCCGGATCTGGGGGTGTTACAATAAACATCCAATTTGACATCCTTTAACCATCTCTTGGTACCACTTTCATACGAGTCAATATTGGTCCACATTTTGGCTCTAATCTACCATGCAAGTCACTTTAAACCATATCAGAGTAATTTTGCACCTTATAAGACTAACTTGACACCATATATTGGTAGAATTAATATGTTAACATCATAAACATCCAATTTGACATCCTTTAACCATCTCTATGTACAACTTTCATACGAGTCAATTTTGGTCCACATTTTGGCTCTAATCTACCATGTAAGTCACTTTAAACCATATTAGAGTAATTTTGCACCTTATAAGATTCACTTTCAACCATATATTGGAACAATTAACATGTTAACATTATAAACATCTAATTTGACATCCTTTAACAACCTCTTGGTACCACTTTCATACGAGTCAATTTTGGTCCACATTTTGGCTCTAATCAACCATGTAAGTCACTTTAAACCATATTAGAGTAATTTTGCACCTTATAAGACTCACTTTCAACCATATATTGGTAGAATTAACATGTTAACATCATAAACATCCAATTTGACATCCTTTAACCATCTATTGGTACCACTTTCATAAGAGTCAATATTGGTCCACATTTTGGCTCTAATCTACCATGCAAGTCACTTTAAACCATATTAGAGTAATTTTGCACCTTATAAGACTAACTTGACACCATGTATTGGTAGAATTAACATGTTAACATCAAAAACATCCAATTTGACATCCTTTAACCATCTCTTTGTACAACTTTTATACGAGTCAATTTTGGTCCACATTTTGGCTCTAATCAACCATGTAAGTCACTTTAAACCATATAGAGTAATTTTGCACCTTATAAGACTCACTTTCAACCATATATTGGTAGAATTAACATGTTAATATCATAAACATCCAATTTGACATCATTTAACAATCTTTTTGTACCACTTTCATACGAGTCAATATTGGTCCACATTTTCGCACTAATCTACCATGCAAGTCACTTTAAACCGTATTAGAGTAATAATGCACCTTATAAGACTAACTTGCCACCATATATTGGTAGAATTAACAGGTTAACATCATAAACATCCAATTTGACATCCTTTAACCATCTCTTTGTACAACTTTCATACGAGTCAATTTTGGTCCACATTTTGGCTCTAATCAACCATGTAAGTCACTTTAAACCATATTAGAGTAATTTTGCACCTTATAAGACTCACTTTCAACAATATATTGGTAGAATTAACATGTTAACTTCATAAACATCCAATTTGACATCCTTTAACCATCTCTTGGTACCACTTTCATATGAGTCAATATTGGTCCACATTTTGGCTCTAATCTACCATGCAAGTCACTTTAAACCATATCAGAGTAATTTTGCACCTTATAAGACTAACTTGACACCATATATTGGTAGAATTAACATGTTAACATCATAAACATCCAATTTGACATCCTTTAACCATCTCTTTGTACAACTTTTATACGAGTCAATTTTGGTCCACATTTTGGCTCTAATCAACCATGTATGTCACTTTAAACCATATTAGAGTAATTTTGCACCTAATAAGACTCACTTTCAACCATATATTGGTAGAATTAACATGTGACCTCATAAACATCCAATTTGACATCCTTTAACCATCTCTTGGTACCACTTTCATACAAGTCAATATTGGTCCACATTTTGGCTCTAATCTACTATGCAAGTCACTTTAAACCGTATTAGAGTAATTTTGCACCATATAAGACTAACTTGCCACCATATAATGGTAGAATTAACATGTTAACATCATAAACATTCAATTTGACATCCTTTAACAATCTCTTGGTACCACTTTCATACGAGTCAATTTTGGTCCACATTTTGGCTCTAATCTACCAATGTAAGTCACTTTAAACCATATTAGAGTAATTTTGCACCTTATAAGACTCACTTTCAACCATATATTGGAACAATTAACATGTTAACATCATGAACATCTAATTTGACATCCTTTAACAACCTCTTGGTACCACTTTCATACGAGTCAATTTTGGTCCACATTTTGGCTCTAATCAACCATGTAAGTCACTTTAAACCATATTAGAGTAATTTTGCACCTTATAAGACTCACTTTCAACAATATATTGGTAGAATTAACATGTTAACTTCATAAACATCCAATTTGACATCCTTTAACCATATCTTGGTACCACTTTCATACGAGTCAATATTGGTCCACATTTTGGATCTAATCTACCATGCAAGTCACTTTAAACCATATCAGAGTAATTTCGGACCTTATAAGACTAACTTGACACCATATATTGGTAGAATTAATATGTTAACATCATAAACATCCAATTTGACATCCTTTAACCATCTCTTTGTACAACTTTTATACGAGTCAATTTTGGTCCACATTTTGGCTCTAATCAACCATGTATGTCACTTTAAACCATATTAGAGTAATTTTGCACCTTATAAGACTCACTTTCAACCATATATTGGTAGAATTAACATGTGACTTCATAAACATCCAATTTGAGATCCTTTAACCATCTCTTGGTACCACTTTCATACGAGTCAATATTGGTCCACATTTTGGCTCTAATCTACCATGCAAGTCACTTTAAACCGTATTAGAGTAATTTTGCACCTTATAAGACTAACTTGCCACCATATAATGGTAGAATTAACATGTTAACATCATAAACATCCAATTTGATATCCTTTAACAATCTCTTGGTACCACTTTCATACGAGTCAATTTTGGTCCACATTTTGGTTCTAATCTACCATGTAAGTCACTTTAAACCATATTAGAGTAATTTTGCACCTTATAAGACTAACTTGCCACCATATAATGGTAGAATTAACATGTTAACATCATGAACATCCGATTTGACATCCTTTAACAATCTCTTGGTACCACTTTCATACGAGTCAATATTGGTCCACATTTTGGCTCTAATATACCATGCAAGTGACTTTAAACCGTATTAGAGTAATTTTGCACCTTATAAGACTAACTTGCCACCATATAATGGTAGAATTAACATGTTAACATCATAAACATCCAATTTGACATCCTTTAACCATCTCTTGGTACAACTTTAATACGAGTCAATTTTGGTCCACATTTTGGCTATAATCTACCATGCAAGTCACTTTAAACCGTATTATAGTAATTTTGCACCTTATAAGACTAACTTGCCACCATATAATGGTAGAATTAACATGTTAACATCATAATCATCCAATTTGACATCCTTTAACAATCTCTTGGTACCACTTTCATACAAGTCAATTTTAGTCCACATTTTGGCTCTAATCTACCATGTAAGTCACTTTAAAACATATTAGAGTAATTTTGCACCTTATAATGCACCTTGTAAGACTTACTTTCAACCATATATTGGTACAATTAACATCTTAACATTAAAAACATCTAATTTGACATCCTTTAACCACCTCTTGGTACCAATTTCATACGAGTCAATTTTGGTCCACATTTTGGCTCTAATCAACCATGTAAGTCACTTTAAAACCATATTAGAGTAATTTTGCACCTTATAAGACTCACTTTCAACCATATATTGGTAGAATTAACATGTTCACATCATAAACATCCAATTTGACATCCTTTAACCAACTCTTGGTACCACTTTTATACGAGTCAATATTGGTCCACATTTTGGCTATAATCTACCATGCAAGTCACTTTAAACCATATTAGAGTAATTTTGCACCTTATAAGATAAACTTGCCACTATATATTGGTAGAAT
Source organism: Apium graveolens (assembly GCF_009905375.1). Taxonomy (NCBI): domain Eukaryota; kingdom Viridiplantae; phylum Streptophyta; class Magnoliopsida; order Apiales; family Apiaceae; genus Apium; species Apium graveolens. The sequence goes on along the minus strand of NW_027417557.1, from coordinate 835 downwards.
TAACATGTTAACATCATAAACATCTAATTTGACATCCTTTAACCATCTCTTTGTACCACTTTCATCCGAGTCAATTTTGGTACATATTTTGCCTCTAATCAACCATGTAAGTCACTTTAAACCATATTAGAGTAATTTTGCACCTTATAATACTAACTTGCCACCATATAATGATAGAAATAACATGTTAACATCATAAACATCCAATTTGACATCCTTTAACCATCTCTTTGTACCACTTTCAAACGAGTCAATTTTGGTCCACATTTTGGCTCTAATCAACCATGTAAGTCACTTTAAACCATATTAGAGTAATTTTGCACCTTATAAGACTCACTTGCCACCATATATTGGTAGAATTAACATGTTAACATCATAAACATCTAATTTGACATCCTTTAACCACCTCTTGGATCCACTTTCATACGAGTCAAGTTTGGTCCACATTTTGGCTCTAATCAACCATGTAAGTTACTTTAAACCATATTAAAGTAATTTTTCACCTTATAAGACTCACTTTCAACCATATATTGGTAGAATTAACATGTTAACATCATAAACATCCAATTTGACATCCTTTAACCATCTCTTGGTACCATGTTCATACGAGTCAAGTTTTGTCCATATTTTGGCTCTAATCTACCATGTAAGTCACTTTAAACCATATTAGAGTAATTTTGCACCTTATACGACTAACTTGCCACCATATATTGGTAGAATTAACAAGTTAACATCATAAACATCCAATTTGACATCATTTAACCATCTCTTGGTACCACTATCATACGAGTCAATATTGGTCCACATTTGGGCTCTAATCAACCTTGTAAGTCAC
>NW_027417556.1:0-25826 GCF_009905375.1 Apium graveolens | reverse complement strand
GGAATAAGTAAAATAGTTGTGTGAGGACTCGGTATTTGTAATCAGATGTAATAGTTGGTAGTGTTGGGCTGTTCCAAACCCTAAACTGTAAGATCTTGGATTTTGGTTGTGTAGTACTCAATAAAATGATGTAATAGCTACAATTATTTTGCTATTTAAGTTGGGGGTGTGACATATAATCTACCATGCAAGTCACTTTAAACCATATTAGAGTAATTTTGTACCTTAGAAGACTAACTTGCCACCATATATTGATAGAATTAACATGTTAACATCATAAACATCCAATTTGACATCCTTTAACCATCTCTTTTTAACACTTTCATACGAGTCAATTTTGGTCCACATTTTGGCTCTAATCAACGATGTAAGTCACTTTAACCCATATTAGAGTAAATTTGCATGTTATAAGACTCACTTGCCACCATATATGGTAGAATTAACATGTTAACATCATAAACATCCAGTTTGACATCCTTTAACCATCTCTTGGTACCACTTTCATACGAGTCAATATTGGTCCACATTTGGGCTCTAATCAACCTTGTAAGTTACTTTAAACCATATTAGAGTAATTTTGCACCATATAAGACTCAGTTTCAACCATATATTCATAGAATTAATATGTTAACATCATAAATATCCAATTTGACATCCTTTAACCATCTTTTGGTACCACTTTCATACGAGTCAATTTTGGTCCACATTTTGGCTATAATCTACCATGCAAGTCACTTTAAACCATATTAGAGTAATTTTGTACCTTAGAAGACTAACTTGCCACCATATATTGATAGAATTAACATGTTAACATCATAAACATCCAATTTGACATCCTTTAACCATCTCTTTGTACCACTTTCATACGAGTCAATTTTGGTCCACACTTTGGCTCTAATCAACCATGTAAGTCACTTTAACCCATATTAGAGTAATTTTGCATGTTATAAGACTCACTTGCCACCATATATTGGTAGAATTAACATTTTAACATCATAAACATCTAATTTGACATCCTTTAACCACCTCTTGGTTCCACTTTCATACGAGTAAATTTTGGTCCACATTTTGGCTCTAATCAACCATGTAAGTCACTTTAAACCATATTAGATTAATTTTGCACCTTATAAGACTAGCTTGCCACCATATATTGGTAGAATTAACATGTTAACATCATAAACATCCAATTTGACATCCTTTAACCATCTCTTTGTACCACTTTTATACAAGTCAAGTTTGGTCCAAATTTTAACTCTAATCTATCATGTAAGTCCCTTTAAACCATATTAGAGTAATTTTGCACCATATAAGACTCAGTTTCAACCATATATTCATAGAATTAATATTTTAACATCATAAACATCCAATTTGACATCCTTTAACCATCTCTTGGTACCACTTTCATACGAGTCAATATTGGTCCACATTTGGGCTCTAATCAACCTTGTAAGTCACTTTAAACCATATTAGAGTAATTTTGCACCTTATAAGACTCACTTGCCACCATATATTGGTAGAATTAACATTTTAACATCATAAACATCTAATTTGACATCCTTTAACCACCTCTTGGTACCACTTTTATATGAGTCAATTTTGGTCCACATTTTGGCTCTAATCTACCATGTAAGTCACTTTAAACCATATTAGAGTAATTTTGCACCTTGTAAGACTTACTTTCAACCATATATTGGTACAATTAACATGTTAACATCATAAACATCTAATTTGACATCCTTTAACCACCTCTTGGTACCACTTTCATACGAGTCAATTTTGGTCCACATTTTGGCTCTAATCAACCATGTAAGTCACTTTAAAACCATGTTAGAGTATTTTTTGCACCATATAAGACTCAGTTTCAACCATATATTCATAGAATTAATATGTTAACATCATAAACATCTAATTTGACATCCTTTAACCATCTCTTGGTACCACTTTCATACGATTCAATATTGGTCCACATTTTGGCTATAATTTACCATGCAAGTCACTTTAAACCATATTAGAGTAATTTTGTACCTTAGAAGACTAACTTGCCACCATATATTGATAGAATTAACATGTTAACATCATAAACATCCAATTTGACATCCTTTAACCATCTCTTTGTACCACTTTCATACGAGTCAATTTTGGTCCACACTTTGGCTCTAATCAACCATGTAAGTCACTTTAACCCATATTAGAGTAATTTTGCATGTTATAAGACTCACTTGCCACCATATATTGGTAGAATTAACATGTTAACATCATAAACATCTAATTTGACATCCTTTAACCACCTCTTGGTTCCACTTTCATACGAGTCAATTTTGGTCCACATTTTGGCTCTAATCAACCATGTAAGTTACTTTAAACCATATTAGAGTAATTTTACACCTTATAAGACTCACTTTCAACTATATATTGGTAGAATTAACATGTTAACATCATACACATCCAGTTTGACATCCTTTAACCATCTCTTGGTACCACTTTCATACGAGTCAATATTGGTCCATATTTTGGCTATAATCTACCATGCAAGTCACTTTAAACCATATTAGAGTAATTTTGCACCTTATAAGACTCACTTGCCACCATATATTGGTAGAATTAACATGTTAACATCATAAACATCTAATTTGACATCCTTTAACCACCTCTTGGTACCACTTTCATACGAGTAAATTTTGGTCCACATTTTGGCTCTAATCAACCATGTAAGTTACTTTAAATCATATTAGAGTAATTTTGCACCTTATAAGACTCACTTTCAACTATATATTGGTAGAATTAAACATGTTAACATCATAAACATCCAGTTTGACATCCTTTAACCATCTCTTCGTACCACTTTCATACGAGTCAATATTGGTCCACATTTTTGGCTATAATCTACCATGCAAGTCACTTTAAACCTTATTAGAGTGATTTTGCACCTTATGAGACTAACTTGCCACCAGATATTGGTATAATTAACATGTTAACATCATAAACATCCAATTTGACATCCTTTAACGATCTCTTTGTACCACTTTTATACGAGTCAATTTTGGTCCACATTTTGGCTCTAATCAACCATGTATGTCACTTTAAACCATATTAGAGTAATTTTGCACCTTATAAGACTCACTTTCAACCATATATTGGTAGAATTAACATGTGACTTCATAAACATCCAATTTGACATCCTTTAACCATCTTTTGGTACCACTTTCATACAAGTCAATATTGGTCCACATTTTGGCTCTAATCTACTATGCAAGTCACTTTAAACCGTATTAGAGTAATTTTGCACCATATAAGACTAACTTGCCACCATATAATGGTAGAATTAACATGTTAACATCATAAACATTCAATTTGACATCCTTTAACAATCTCTTGGTACCACTTTCATATGAGTCAATTTTGGTCCACATTTTGGCTCTAATCTACCATGTAAGTCACTTTAAACCATATTAGAGTAATTTTGCACCTTATAAGACTCACTTTCAACCATATATTGGAACAATTAACATGTTAACATCATGAACATCTAATTTGACATCCTTTAACAACCTCTTGGTACCACTTTCATACGAGTCAATTTTGGTCCACATTTTGGCTCTAATCAACCATGTAAGTCACTTTAAACCATATTAGAGTAATTTTGCACCTTATAAGACTCACTTTCAACCATATATTGGTAGAATTAACATGTTAACATCATAAACATCCAATTTGACATCCTTTAACCATCTCTTGGTACCACTTTCATACGAGTCAATATTGGTCCACATTTTGGCTCTAATCTACCATGTAAGTCACTTTAAACCATATTAGAGTAATTTTGCACCTTATAAGACTAACTTGCCACCATATATTGGTAGAATTAACATGTTAACATCATAAACATCCAATTTGACATCCTTTAACCATCTCTTGGTACCACTTTCATACGAGTCAATTTTGGTCCACATTTTGGCTCTAATCTACCATGTAAGTCACTTTAAACCATATTAGAGTAATTTTGCACCTTATAAGACTAACTTGCCACCATATATGGTAGAATTAACATGTTAACATCATAACATCCAATTTGACATCCTTTAACAATCTCTTGGTACCACTTTCATACGAGTCAATATTGGTCCATATTTTGGCTCTAATATACCATGCAAGTGACTTTAAACCGTATTAGAGTAATTTTGCACCTTATAAGACTAACTTGCCACCATATAATGGTAGAATTAACATGTTAACATCATAAACATCCAATTTGACATCCTTTAACCATCTCTTGGTACAACTTTAATACGAGTCAATTTTGGTCCACATTTTGGCTATAATCTACCATGGAAGTCACTTTAAATCGTATTATAGTAATTTTGCACCTTATAAGACTAACTTGCCACCATATAATGGTAGAATTAACATGTTAACATCATAATCATCCAATTTGACATCCTTTAACAATCTCTTGGTACCACTTTCATACGAGTCAATTTTGGTCCACATTTTGGCTCTAATCTACCATGTAAGTCACTTTAAAACATATTAGAGTAATTTTGCACCTTATAATGCACCTTGTAAGACTTACTTTCAACCATATATTGGTACAATTAACATCTTAACATTAAAAACATCTAATTTGACATCCTTTAACCACCTCTTGGTACCAATTTCATACGAGTCAATTTTGGTCCACATTTTGGCTCTAATCAACCATGTAAGTCACTTTAAAACCATATTAGAGTAATTTTGCACCTTATAAGACTCACTTTCAACCATATATTGGTAGAATTAACATGTTCACATCATAAACATCCAATTTGACATCCTTTAACCAACTCTTGGTACTACTTTTATACGAGTCAATATTGGTCCACATTTTGGCTATAATCTACCATGCAAGTCACTTTAAACCATATTAGAGTAATTTTCCACCTTATAAGACAAACTTGCCACTATATATTGGTAGAATTAACATGTTAACATCATAAACATCTAATTTGACATCCTTTAACCATCTCTTTGTACCACTTTCATCCGAGTCAATTTTGGTACATATTTTGGCTCTAATCAACCATGTAAGTCACTTTAAACCATATTAGAGTAATTTTGCACCTTATAAGACTTACTTGCCACCATATATTGGTAGAATTAACATTTTAACATCATAAACATCTAATTTGACATCCTTTAACCACCTCTTGGATCCACTTTCATACGAGTCAATTTTGGTCCACATTTTGGCTCTAATCAACCATGTAAGTTACTTTAAACCATATTAAAGTAATTTTGCACCTTATAAGACTCACTTTCAACCATATATTGGTAGAATTAACATGTTAACATCATAAACATCCAATTTGACATCCTTTAACCATCTCTTGGTACCACGTTCATACGAGTCAATATTTGTCCACATTTTGGCTATAATCTACCATGCAAGTCACTTTAAACGATATTAGAGTAATTTTGCACCTTATGATACTAACTTGCCACCAGATATTGGTATAATTAACATGTTAACATCATAAAAATCTAATTTGAAATCCTTTAACCATCTTTTGGTACCACTTTCATACGAGTCAATTTTTGTCCACATTTTGGCTCTAATCTACCATGTAAATCACTTTAAACCATATTAGAGTAATTTTGCACCTTATACGACTAACTTGCCACCATATATTGGTAGAATTAACAAGTTAACATTATAAACATCCAATTTGACATCATTTAACCATCTCTTGGTACCATTGTCATACGAGTCAATATTGGTCCACATTTGGGCTCTAATCAACCTTGTAAGTCACTTCAAACCATATTAGAGTAATTTTGCACCTTATAAGACTCACTTGCCACCATATATTGGTAGAATTAACATGTTAACATAAAAAACATCCAATTTGACATTCTTTAACCATCTCTTGGTACCACTTTCATACGATTCAATATTTGTCAACATTTTGGCTCTAATCAACCATGTAAGTCACTTTAAACCATATTAGAGTAATTTTGCACCTTATAAGAATAACTTGCTACCTTATAAGTGAGTCAATTTTGGTCCACACTTTGGCTCTAATCAACGATGTAAGTCACTTTAACCCATATTAGAGTAATTTTGCATGTTATAAGACTCACTTGCCACCATATATTGGTAGAATTAACATGTTAACATCATAAACATCCAATTTGACATCCTTTAACCAGCTCTTGGTACCACTTTCATACGATTCAGTATTGGTCCACGTTTTGGCTCTAATCAACCATGTAAGTCGCTTTAAACCATATTAGATTAATTTTGCACCTTATAAGACTAACTTGCCACCATATATTGGTAGAATTAACATGTTAACATCATAAACATCCAATTTAACATCCTTTAACCATCTCTTTGTACCACTTTTATACAAGTCAATTTTGGTCCACATTTTGGCTCTAATCTATCTTGTAAGTACCTTTAAACCATATTAGAGTAATTTTGCACCTTATAAGACTCATTTTCAACTATATATTGGTAGAATTAACATGTTAACATGATAAACATCCAGTTTGACATCCTTTAACCATCTCTTGGTACCACTTTCATACGAGTCAATATTGGTCCACATTTTGGCTATAATCTACCATGCAAGTCAGTTTAAACCTTATTAGAGTGATTTTACACCTTATAAGACTAACTTGCCACCATATATTGGTAGAATTAACATGTTAACATCATAAACATCCAATTTGACATCCTTTAACCATCTCTTGGTACCACTTTCATACGAGTCAATATTGGTCCACATTTGGGCTCTAATCAACCTTGTAAGTCACTTTAAACCATATTAGAGTAATTTTGCACCTTATAAGACTCACTTTCCACCATATATTGGTAGAATTAACATGTTACCATCATAAACATCCAATTTGAAATCCTTTAACCATCTCTTCGTACCACTTTCATACGAGTCAATTTTGGTCCACATTTTGGCTCTAATCTACAATGTAAGTCACTTTAAACCATATTAGAGTAATTTTGAACCTTATAAGACTAACTTGCCACCATATATTGGTAGAATTAACATGTTAACATCATAAACATCTAATTTGACATCCTTTAACCATCTCTTGGTACCACTTTCATACGAGTCAATATTGGTCCACATTTGGGCTCTAATCAACCTTGTAAGTCACTTTAAACCATATTAGAGTAATTTTGCACCTTATAAGACTCACTTGCCACCATATATTGGTAGAATTAACATGTTAACATCATAAACATCCAATTTGACATTCTTTACCCAGCTCTTGGTACCACTTTCATACAATTCAATATTGGTCCACAGTTTGGCTCTAATCAACCATGTAAGTCACTTTAAACCATATTAGATTAATTTTGCACCTTATAAGACTAACTTGCCACCATATATTGGTAGAATTAACATGTTAACATCATAAACATCCAATTTGACATCCTTTAACCTTCTCTTTGTACCACTTTTATACAAGTCAATTTTGGCCCACATTTTGGCTCTAATCTATCATGTAAGTCCCTTTAAACCATATTAGAGTAATTTTGCACCTTGTAAGACTTACTTTCAACCATATATTGGTACAATTAACATGTTAACATCATAAACATCTAATTTGACATGCTTTAACCACCTCTTGGTACCACTTTTATACGAGTCAATTTTGGTCCACATTTTGGCTCTAATCAACCATGTAAGTCACTTTAAAACCATATTAGAGTAATTTTACACCATATAAGACTCAGTTTCAACCATATATTCATAGAATTAATATGTTAACATCATAAACATCCAATTTGACATCCTTTAACCATCTCTAGGTACCACTTTCATACGAGTCAATATTGGTCCACATTTTGGCTATAATCTACCATGCAAGTCACTTTAAACCATATTAGAGTAATTTTGTACCTTAGAAGACTAACTTGCCACCATATATTGATAGAATTAACATGTTAACATCATAAACATCCAATTTGACATCCTTTAACCATCTCTTTGTACCACTTTCATACGAGTCAATTTTGGTCCACACTTTGGCTCTAATCAACGATGTAAGTCACTTTAACCCATATTAGAGTAAATTTGCATGTTATAAGACTCACTCGCCACCATATATTGGTAGAATTAACATGTTAACATCATAAACATATAGTTTGACATCCTTTAACCATCTCTTGGTACCACTTTCATATGAGTTAATTTTGGTCCACATTTTGGCTCTAATCTACCATGTAAGTCACTTTAAACCATATTAGAGTAATTTTGCACCTCGTAAGACTTACTTTCAACCATATATTGGTACAATTAACATGTTAACATCATAAACATCTAATTTGACATCCTTTAACCACCTCTTGGTACCACTTTCATACGAGTCAATTTTGGTCCACATTTTGGCTCTAATCAACCATGTAAGTCATTTTAAAACCATGTTAGAGTAATTTTGCACCATATAAGACTCAGTTTCAACCATATATTCATAGAATTAATATGTTAACATCATAAACATCTAATTTGACATCCTTTAACCATCTCTTGGTACCACTTTCATACGAGTCAATATTGGTCCACATTTTGGCTATAATCTACCATGCAAGTCACTTTAAACCATATTAGAGTAATTTTGTACCTTAGAAGACTAACTTGCCACCATATATTGATAGAATTAACATGTTAACATCATAAACATCCAATTTGACATCCTTTAACCATCTCTTTGTACCACTTTCATACGAGTCAATTTTGGTCCACACTTTGGCTCTAATCAACCATGTAAGTCACTTTAACCCATATTAGAGTAATTTTGCATGTTATAAGACTCACTTGCCACCATATATTGGTAGAATTAACATGTTAACATCATAAACATCTAATTTGACATCCTTTAACAACCTCTTGGTTCCACTTTCATACGAGTAAATTTTGGTCCACATTTTGGCTCTAATCAACCATGTAAGTCACTTTAAACCATATTAGATTAATTTTGCACCTTATAAGACTAGCTTGCCACCATATATTGGTAGAATTAACATGTTAACATCATAAACATCCAATTTGACATCCTTTAACCATCTCTTTGTACCACTTTTATACATGTCAATTTTGGTCCAAATTTTAACTCTAATCTATCATGTAAGTCCCTTTAAACCATATTAGAGTAATTTTGCACCATATAAGACTCAGTTTCAACCATATATTCATAGAATTAATATTTTAACATCATAAACATCCAATTTGACATCCTTTAACCATCTCTTGGTACCACTTTCATACGAGTCAATATTGGTCCACATTTGGGCTCTAATCAACCTTGTAAGTCACTTTAAACCATATTAGAGTAATTTTGCACCTTATAAGACTCACTTGCCACCATATATTGGTAGAATTAACATTTTAACATCATAAATATCTAATTTGACATCCTTTAACCACCTCTTGGTACCACTTTCATATGAGTCAATTTTGGTCCACATTTTGGCTCTAATCTACCATGTAAGTCACTTTAAACCATATTAGAGTAATTTTGCACCTTATAAGACTTACTTTCAACCATATATTGGTACAATTAACATGTTAACATCATAAACATCTAATTTGACATCCTTTAACCACCTTTTGGTACCACTTTCATACGAGTCAATTTTGGTCCACATTTTGGCTCTAATCAACCATGTAAGTCACTTTAAAACCATGTTAGAGTAATTTCGCACCATATAAGACTCAGTTTCAACCATATATTCATAGAATTAATATGTTAACATCATAAACATCTAATTTGACATCCTTTAACCATCTCTTGGTACCACTTTCATACGAGTCAATATTGGTCCACATTTTGGCTATAATCTACCATGCAAATCACTTTAAACCATATTAGAGTAATTTTGTACCTTAGAAGACTAACTTGCCACCATATATTGATAGAATTAACATGTTAACATCATAAACATCCAATTTGACATCCTTTAACCATCTCTTTGTACCACTTTCATACGAGTCAATTTTGGTCCACACTTTGGCTCTAATCAACCATGTAAGTCACTTTAACCCATATTAGAGTAATTTTGCATGTTATAAGACTCACTTGCCACCATATATTGGTAGAATTAACATGTTAACATCATAAACATCTAATTTGACATCCTTTAACCACCTCTTGGTTCCACTTTCATACGAGTCAATTTTGGTCCACATTTTGGCTCTAATCAACCATGTAAGTTACTTTAAACCATATTAGAGTAATTTTGCACCTTATAAGACTCACTTTCAACTATATATTGGTAGAATTAACATGTTAACATCATACAAATCCAGTTTGACATCCTTTAACCATCTCTTGGTACCACTTTCATACGAGTCAATATTGGTCCATATTTTGGCTATAATCTACCATGCAAGTCACTTTAAACCATATTAGAGTAATTTTGCACCTTATAAGACTCACTTGCCACCATATATTGGTAGAATTAACATGTTAACATCATAAACATCTAATTTGACATCCTTTAACCACCTCTTGGTACCACTTTCATACGAGTAAATTTTGGTCCACATTTTGGCTCTAATCAACCATGTAAGTTACTTTAAATCATATTAGAGTAATTTTGCACCTTATAAGACTCACTTTCAACTATATATTGGTAGAATTAAACATGTTAACATCATAAACATCCAGTTTGACATCCTTTAACCATCTCTTCGTACCACTTTCATACGAGTCAATATTGGTCCACATTTTTGGCTATAATCTACCATGCAAGTCACTTTAAACCTTATTAGAGTGATTTTGCACCTTATAAGACTAACTTGCCATCATATATTGGTTGAATTAACATGTTAACATCATAAACATCCAATTTGAAGTCCTTTAACCATCTCTTGGTACCACTTTCATACGAGTCAATTTTGGTCCACATTTTGGCTCTAATCTACCATGTAAGTCACTTTAAACCATATTAGAGTAATTTTGCACCTTATAAGACTAACTTGCCACCATATATTGGTAGAATTAACATGTTAACATCATAAACATCCAATTTGACATCCTTTAACCATCTCTTGGTACCACTTTCATACGAGTCATTATTGGTCCACATTTGGGCTCTAATCAACCTTGTAAGTCACTTTAAACCATATTAGAGTAATTTTGCACCATATAAGACTCAGTTTCAACCATATATTCATAGAATTAATATGTTAACATCATAAACATCCAATTTGACATCCTTTAACCATCTCTTGGTACCACTTTCATACGAGTCAATATTGGTCCACATTTTGGCTCTAATCTACCATGTAAGTCACTTTAAACCATATTAGAGTAATTTTGCACCTTGTAAGACTTACTTTCAACCATATATTGGTACAATTAACATGTTAACATCATAAACATCTAATTTGACATCCTTTAACCACCTCTTGGTACCACTTTCATACGAGTCAATTTTGGTCCACATTTTGGCTCTAATCAACCTTGTAAGTCACTTTAAAACCATATTAGAGTAATTTTACACCATATAAGACTCAGTTTCAACCATATATTCATAGAATTAATATGTGATAGGGATAAATAAATTATGATTGTATAATTAAATACTGCATTAATTGTACAAGCTGTGGGCTGCTAGGCCCAATAAAAAGATATATGATACTCAGACCAGAAAGGTTAAGCCTGATGGACCAGATCAAGCCTGATGGAATAAAAAAGGCCCAAAAGCCCTGATTATTAATTAATTTCTTAATTAATTAATAAGGGAAAAATCAGATGTTGAGAAGAGTCCCGATAAGGATATAAATCCTTAGAGATTAGCCTCAAGGGGACCTAAAAGGATAAGGAATCAGTTTCCTACTATCTAGGACTCCAAAGTCCATTCTAATTATGAGACTTGCCCACCAAAGTCTCCTTTACCAAGTCCAATTCAAAAACTCCCAACATCTATATAAGGGGCCTCACACCACAGATTAGAACTACGTTTTTTGGCTTGATTCTCTAATTCACAGAGATACGTAGGCATCTCGTAAAGACAGATCGAGCCACGAAACATGAGAGCAACCATTAAAGGCCTTGAGCTCCCGAATCTTAGTAATAAATACAACAAATAATAACCTTAGTTTTTTATCCATAACATTTGGCACCGTCTGTGGGAAACGCAACAACAACCATGGCGAGAACACGGAAAACAATTGGAGCTCTAGAGGAAGGAACACCATTAGAGACAACCCAGGTGATTTCATCAACCGTGGAGGTTCCTCCCCATTCAACTTATGCATCTACTCAGGGGGAAGCCCAGACAGGGGAAACTCATCCTCAGCCACAAGGGACAACTCCCCCGACTATTCAAGGTACGAATCCTCAAGTTCAACAAGTACATATACCTGTGAATTCTCGACCCGTCGGGTATGAATATTCAACTATTGTTACTACTAACCCCCCTTATGGGATGCCCCTTCACCCTGAGGTTGGAGGAAGCGGATATGTTGGGCGAAGCGAAGCACGAGGGCAGTCGCCCCCTATATACGAGGTTTGGGTCCTATCCCTGAGGATCGGGAATTTTCTGGTCCTTACAGTGAAAGAGACTCCGAATCTTCGGATGATGAAGTGGCCCCGAGAAGGAGGCGTCCTGGAAAAGAGCCAATGGCCGATGGAAGGCAATGCCCCCAAAGCACCCCAGGGGCGAATCCCCAAGAAGTGCAGGAAAGGATCAGGGCTCATGAGGCTGAAATCCAAAGGCTGAGGCATGATTTGGAGGCTCACCAGGCCACCAGACCCCAGATACCTCCTAGGGGGAGAAATCCTCCTCCTGTCATAGACCTGGATGGTTCGGTAAGAAGAAGGGCTGCTATCCCAAGAACTGATCCAAGCAATCTCCTTCCCCTTGGAGATCCTGATGATCCAACTCCACCCTTCACAGAAGAGATAATGAATGCCCATATCTCGAGGAAATTCAAGATGCCCACTATCAAAGCCTATGATGGCACGGGAGACCCCGCTAATCATGTTAGGACATTCTCTAATGCACTGCTGCTGCAACCCGTGAATGATGCTATAAAGTGTCGGGCCTTCCCTCAAACCCTGTCGGGTATGGCTCAAAGATGGTACAGTCGCCTGCCCCCAAATTCTATTGGATCGTTCAGAGAATTAAGTCAGGCTTTTATTAAGCAATTCATCAGTGGAAGAGTCCATGAGAAAAGTTCAGCATCTCTTATGAGTCTTGTGCAGGGAGCTAAGGAATCCTTGAGAGATTACCTGAATCATTTTACAAAGGAGGCTTTAAAAGTCCCAGACCTTGATGATAAGGTAGCCATGATAGCACTGCAACAAGGAACCAGGGATGAGTTTTTCAAGATGTCCTTGGCCAAACGTCCCCTTGAAAACATGTTGCAACTCCAAGAGAGGGCAGGGAAGTATATCAAGGTTGAAGAAAGCATGAGGAAGACCGTAGTAAATAATGAGCCCACTGGAGGCAAGAAGCGAAAAACTGATTTAGAATATATTGCAAAGGACAAATATCCTAGAACCGAACAAAACCCTGATTCAACCCCCAAGAAGGGAGGACCTGGGCAAAAGTTCACTGAATACGCTAAGCTGAATGCTCCTAGAAGTCAGATTTTGATGGAGATTGAGAAAGACAGAGATGTTCGCTGGCCTAAGCCCTTGAAGGCTGATCCCGCCAAGCTACATAAGAGCAAGTATTGCAGGTTTCACAAAGATGTTGGCCATGACACCGATGAGTGTAGGCAATTGAAAGATGAAATTGAGTTTCTCATTCGAAAAGGAAGATTGAACAAATACACTGGAGAAGGAGGGGATAGGAATAATAATGGAAGGAAGAACTTTGAGGATCATAGGAGGGACCAAGACGATCAGGGGCGAAACCCCCGGCCTAGAGGACCAGTTATAAACACCATTTATGGAGGGCCGAGACCTCGAGGGCCTGTGATAAACACGATCTTTGGAGGTCCAACTGCTGCTGGATTGTCCAAAAATTCCAGAAAGGCATATACTAGAGAGGTTATGCATATTGTTGGAGAAGCCCCGAAGAGGGCCAGGACAGAAGTAACATTGGCTTTTGATGATTCTGACCTAGAGGGTGTGAAGTTTCCCCATGACGACCCGCTGGTCATAACACCAATAATAGGAAATAGCCCGGTTAAGAGGGTCCTTGTGGATAATGGTGCTTCTGTGGATATCTTGCTCCACGACACCTTTCTAAGGATGGGGTATAACGACTCCCAGTTAACACCAACCGACATGCCGACATATTGATTTGCTGGAGTAGAATGTCCTGTGGAAGGGATAATCAAATTGCCAACCACCATAGGTACGGAGCCAAGGCAAGCAACGCAGATGCTGGATTTCGTGGTGGTAAAGGCTAGTTCAACTTATAATGCTATCATGGGGAGAACAGGGATACATGCCTTCAAGGCAGTCCCCTCTTCCTACCATTCAGTCATGAAGTTTCCCACCCGAAACGGGATTGGAGAAGAGAGAGGAGATCAAAAAATGGCTAGAAGCTGTTATGTGGCCTCTTTGAGGGCAGATGGAGTCGGGGGGCAGGTTCTTCCTATTGAAGATATGGATGTTCGAGAAAATGATGAGAATAGAGGAAGGCCAGCAGAAGAATTGGTTTCGGTTCCTTTAGACCCCGAGAATCCAGAGAGGACGACTTTCATTGGAGCCATATTAGAGGAGCCCCTTAGAGGGAAGTTAGTGAAATTTTTGCAAGAAAATAGTGATATGTTTGCATGGTCAGCAGCTGATATGCCAGGCATAGACCCGGAGTTAATTACTCACAAGCTAAACATGGATCCAAGCCGGAAGACAGTGAAACAAAAGAAAAGAAATTTTGCCCCGGAAAGACAAGAGGCTATAAAACAGGAAGTAGAAAAGCTCTTAGAGGCTGGTTTCATTGAGGAGATTCAATTTCCGGAGTGGTTAGCAAACCCTGTAATGGTGAAGAAGGCTAATGGAAAGTGGAAGATGTGTATAGACTTCACTGATCTGAATTATGCATGCCCCAAAGACTGTTTTCCGCTGCCTAGAATTGATACTTTGATTGATGCCACTGCTGGACATGAGATGCTGAGTTTCATGGATGGATTTAGCGGATACAACCAGATCAAAATGCATAAGGATGACATTCCAAAGGTATCATTTATCACTGACTTTGGTGTTTATTGTTATCTTATTATGGCGTTTGGTCTCAAGAATGCAGGAGCCACCTATCAAAGGTTGGTGAATAGAATTTTTAAGGATCTTATTGGTAAGACTATGGAAGTCTATGTTGATGACATGTTAGTCAAGAGTCTAGTAAAGACTGATCATATATCCCATTTAAGGGAAGCTTTTGAGGTCCTGAGGTACCACAAGATGATGTTGAATCCTACGAAGTGTGCTTTCGGAGTAGGATCTGGAAAATTCTTGGGACTGATGGTCTCAAAGAGGGGAATTGAGGCTAACCCGGATAAGATAAAGGCGATCCTGGACATGGAACCACCAAAAACTGTTAAGGATGTTCAGAAGCTTACAGGAAGGGTTGCTGCGCTAGGACGATTCATCTCCAAGTCGGGGGACAAGTGTTTGTCATTCTTCAAATTGCTAAAGAGCATCAAAGACTTTGTATGGAGTGAGGAAAACCAGAAGGCATTTGAAGAGTTAAAGAAGTATATGGCCCAGGCCCCGTTGTTGGCCAAGCCAGTTCTGAGTGAAGTTTTATTCTTGTACTTGGCTGTTTCAGAGAGCGCCTTGAGCGCGGTGTTGGTTAAGGAAGAACTGAAAGTCCAGAAACCCGTATACTATGTCAGCAAAATTTTGCATGGTGCTGAGTTGAATTATTCAACTATTGAGAAATTCGCTTTAGCCTTGGTAATGGCTTCAAGAAAGCTGCGTCCTTATTTTCAAGCTCACCAGATTGAAGTGCTAACAAATCAGCCACTGAGAAATATCATTAACAGTCGCAAGGCAAGTGGGAGACTGATTAAGTGGGCAATAGAGTTGGGAGAGTTTGATCTCAAGTATAAGCCACGTACGGCTATAAAAGCCCAGGCACTAGCTGACTTCGTGGTGGAATGTACCATACCCAACCAAGAAGTCGGGGGGCAGGAAGATACCATACCTCAAGAAAAGGGAGTCGACAATGGGGACAGGGAGAAGGATGATAAGGAGAAAGAATATTGGGTTCTCTATTTTGATGGAGCATCAAAAACAAATTCCAGTGGAGCAGGGTTGGTTTTGCAAAGCCCTGACGGTTTCTTAATTGAGTATGCTATGAAGCTAGATTTTCCAACCACAAACAATGAGGCAGAGTATGAAGCCCTGATAGCTGGCCTTGGTCTAGCTGGGACACTTAGAGTCAAAAACTTAAAGGTCCGTGGAGACTCGAAGCTGATCATATCCCAGGTAAAGGGAGAATTTGAGGCAAGGGATGATACGATGGCTAAGTATGTCCGCCTAGTAAGGGCTGTGATGACCCAATTTAATGAATGCCATGTTGAACACATTCTAAGGGAAGAAAATGTTAAGGTAGATGCGCTATCAAAGTTCGCTTCATCTGAGATTGAAGAAAGTTCAGGAAGTGTGTACTTCCGTGTTTTGAAGACACGAAGCATAGATGTTAAGCTAGTGGCTCCCATAGGCTTGGGGACGTCATAGATTGATCCCATCAAGGCTCACATTCAGACCGGTTGGTTACCAAGTGGTGCAACTGAAGCACGGAAGTTAACTGTTCGAGTACTAAGGTACTCTTTGATAGATGGGAATCTTTACAAAAGATCTTTCGTGGTTCCCTACTTGAGGTGTCTCAGGCCCGATGAGGCACGCTTGGCTCTTGAAGAAGTGCATGAAGGTATTTGTGGACAACACTTGGGGGGCAGGGCCTTGGCTCATAAGATAACTCGTTTAGGCTTCTATTGGCCAGAAATGATGGCTGATGCCAAAGAATATGTGAAGAAGTGTGATCGCTGTCAGAAGCATGCACCAGTTGTTAGACAACCCCCCGAGATGCAGACCTCTATCAACTCGCCTATTCCCTTTGCCATGTGGGGGATGGATATTCTAGGGCCTTTTTCTATGGCCACGGCACAAAGGAAATTTCTGATTGTAGCCATTGATTATTTCACCAAGTGGATCGAAGCCAAACCCTTGGCCAAAATCACAACTAAGCAGGTTGCACAATTCCTGTGGGAAAACATTATGTGCCGATATGGAATTCCCCGTATCCTCGTCACTGACAATGGAACACAATTCAACAATGAGGAATTCAAGAAGTATTGTGAAGAAAATGAAATTGAGTTATGATTCACCTCTGTGGCTCACCCGCAAGCCAATGGGCAAGCAGAGGTAGCAAATCGGATAATCCTGGATGGACTAAAGAAGAGGATCAAGAAGTCAAGAAATAATTGGGTGGATGAGATACTTCCAATATTATGGGCCTACAGGACTACCTGTAGAGTCACGATAGGAGCAACTCCCTTCATGTTGGCATATGGGGCAGAAGCAATAGTTCCAGTAGAGATATCACATTCCTCTCCAAGGATTCAGGCTTTTAATGCAGAAGAAAATGAGGAAGGGCAAAGGTTAGCCCTGGATTTAATCGATGAAGTGCGAGATAAAGCACATGCAAAGATAGTAGAATATCAGAAAAAGGCTTCATTCTACTACAACCTAAGGGTTAAAGAGAGGTTTTTCAAACAAGGTGACCTAGTCTTGAGAAAAATAGAGGCTTCTGGTGTCGGACAGAAAGGAAAGCTTGCCCCGAATTGGGAAGGGCCGTACAGAGTCAAGAGCGTTCAGGGTAGAGGAACCTACAAGCTGGAAACTATGGAAGGTTTTGAAGTCCCGAGGACTTGGCATGCACAAAACCTGAAGGTTTACTACGTGTAAGATAGGCGAAGTACGATTCTCACTTGTCATTGTGACAAGTAGGTTTAAAAGCACCTTGAAACTTTGCTTGCGTAGGATTTTATATTCTAGTAGAATTTACATTGTCTAGTTATTGTTGATTAGGGTCGAACCCATGCTGTGTAAGGTTTTGGAAAACCAGACTTCATATTAAAGAGTTTGAAATTATTTCTATCTAAGGATGTTTAAAGTTCAAATGCGTATTAAGATTGTAAAGTTAAAACAGAAAGAGGCAAGAAAAGCAACAAATGAAATATAACCCCGAAGGGTAACAAGTTTAGATATGAATAAAGTTCAAAAAGAAGATATACAAAAAGTTAGGCCTTGGAAGGCTGAGATTCCTCAGAACCACTATCTGAAGTCTCCTCGGAAGTCTCAGTCGTTCCTTCGGACGTCTCGGTTGTCCCCTCCGAAGTCCATGTAGAAGTTCCCTCTGCAGGAGATGCTGGCTGTTGAGGCGCTGCTTTTGGAGGCTCTTCCACCCTGGCCTTCTTAGCGACAGGCTCAAACTCCTCTTTGGAAGAATCTTCCTCCTCTCCATCCTTGATCATAACAGCAAGCTTCTCAGTAACACCTCCAAGCTCTGGAACCCGCACAGGGCAAGGAAAGGGGGACTGCTCAAGGACCTCTGGAAACTCATCCTGGATGGCCTCCACAACAGCATCCCATCCCTCTTTATAGCTAACCGGGTGAAGAAGGGCATTGTGCTCCACCATCAAGTCCTTGAATTCTTGGGTGTCCATCCAGCCATCAAAGGCTTTGTCCTTCTGCGCCTTCAGAATGACATTTTCGGCCCGGGCCGTCTCCAGGTCAGAAGTGGAAGAGGCCAGCTGAGCTTCAAGGGCCTCTATTTTTTGGTTGGCCTCCTCCAACTTCTTGTTGGCATCTTCCAGGCCAACCTTCCAAGCCTTAGCTTGGTGAATGGCCCCTTGGAAATGGGCGTTAGCCTGCAAGAGAAACAGCGAAAGTTTAGAAAAGAAACATGGAAAGATAAGTACGAAGGGCATAAGTAAAGGACGTACCGTCGCCAGAGCCTGGGCTCCAAATAGCTCATTCCCCTCTAAGTCCTGTTGAAGGACAAAATCTTGATAATCCACCGGGGAGATGGAATGCTTAGACCATTCCTTGGACAGCGCCGTGCTGCCCACAATTGAGTCCTTGCCCCGGATCCCCCAAACAGGTTGAAAATAGGCCCCTGGCCTCTGCTTGGTGCGCAGAACTTGGCTGGGGCCTTCCTCATCTGGCTCCGTTGCCTGAAGAAGGAACTCGGGGAAGCGGTCACCCAGTCGAGGGTCTTTAAAGATCTTCCCGACCCTCTTCATCCTGGTTGTCTCCAGGTCCTTCGGCTTGGTAGCCTCCTCAATCTTCTCAGCCACTGCAACAAACAAAGTCAGTTGAAAACCAATGAAATAAAAGTGCAGGAAATAAAGGAGGTAAGAAAGGGAACTTACTTTTCTTATTAACGGGCGAAAGGCCGCGTTCTACCAGGATGGTCTCCCGGATAAGGTCCCAAGAATGGGAAGTACTGTTGTCTTGCGTAAGGAGGTTGAAACCTCTAGCCTCCTCCTCAGACAAAGTTATGTCATTTGGGCTCCCGTCCACGGCCAGCCCAAAGGATGATCGAAACAGGGAGCCCCAATCTCTACCTTCCCAAATAACAAACAAAAAATCTTTCTTCCACCCCAAGTTGTTGTCAGGGATGGACTTCCCATTTACGATATGGGGGATAGTGGGGCGCTGGTTGATAGAAACCCAACCCGGACTTTTATCAGGGCTGTTTTTGAACTGAAAAATCTTCCTGAAGACAGCAACAGATGTGGGGACGTTGTGCTTGGCGCATTGCGACAGATAGCACAGAATCAACC
The DNA here is from genome assembly GCF_009905375.1 of Apium graveolens. Classification (NCBI taxonomy): domain Eukaryota; kingdom Viridiplantae; phylum Streptophyta; class Magnoliopsida; order Apiales; family Apiaceae; genus Apium; species Apium graveolens. The sequence continues at coordinate 6,066 of NW_027417556.1, read as the reverse complement.
TCCAGGAATTAGGGGGAAGTTGGCAAGGGCTGATGCCCATATCAGCCAGTAGCAAAGGAATGAATGGATGAAAAGGGAGTCTAATACCTGCCCTTAGAGTATCCCTATAGACGCATAGCGCATCCTTCTTCCACTGACAGGCCCTGTCGGCCGGACCCGCAAGAACCAGCTTAAAAGGCTCCTTGATTTTGAAGTAGCTGCTCAACTTTTCCAGCTCCTTGGGATCCCGTAAAGCACTAATATGATCGTGCGCGTCCAGATGCGCATCAGACGGATACTCGTCCCCTCGAGTGTTGATCATGTCGATTAAGGAAGTATACCTCGATCGAATAGGAAAATCGTTGGACTTTCTAGCCACGTTCATTTTGGCCAAGCGAGTCATTCTTTTGTCAGCCATCTGAAAAAAGTAAGGGGCACGTAAATAGGCTATCTTAAAATGGCACACAATGGAAAAATAGACACGAAAAGCAAAGGGAGGAATCTTACCTGAAGAAGCGCTCCTGAAAAAGGCTTTGAGCTCCGACTTACTGTTATTCCTCTGAGAATCTTAGCAGGAAGATAAAGAAGAAAACTAAGAAATGAGAAAGTGAGGAGTAATAGCCTTTCCTCATTCCTTTATATAAGAGGAAAAGGAAGTTGAAGGGACGAAAACCCCATTAAGAACAAAAGCCCATAGGAAAAAGCCCAGAAAAAAGAATATTCCAGAATATTCCTAGGAATTCTAGAGCATTCTAAACAGGGTGTATTAATCCCAGATCAATAAAAGAGGCCCAATAAGATTTGAAAAGGCCCAATAAAAGAGGCCCAATAAGATTTGGAAAAGCCCAATAATAGAGGCTCAGTAAAATTTAATAAGGCCCAACAAAAAAGGCCAGGCCCAAATCCAATTAGGATTTGGAAAATACAATACCCTAAATTAAAGCTAAATAAAGAAGGCTAGTGGAAGACCAGGAACTAGGTCGAAATCCAGGTCGTGAATCCTGCCCGAAATCTTTCGAGCAGACACCCGAAAATAACGGGTAAAAAGGACCAGAATCCAGGTCGAATTCTAGGTCGTGAATCCTGCCCGAATCTTTCGAGCAGACACCCGAAAATAGCTGGAATAACGGGACTGAATTGAGGTCGAAGCTTCGACCAGGAATGAGGTCGAATAAACCAAGCATCTTTCAAAAAATGGGGATTAAAAACCCAGGTCGAAGTTCGACTAGGATCCTGGTCGAATTCCAGGTCGTGGATCCTAGTCGAAATCCTTCGACCAGGAAGCAAGAAAACTAAAGAATTTTCGAACAGGATTCAGGTCGAAATATCGACTAGAATCCTAGTCGAAATCCTAGTCGATAGGCTCATGACAAGAAGCTAAAAAAAGGTGGAATTTTTAACCTAGATCCAGGTCGAATTTTCGACTAGGATCCTGGTCGAATTCCAGGTCCTAGATCCAGGTCGAAATTTCGACTAGGATCCTGGTCGAATTCCAGGTCGTGGATCCTAGTCGAATTCCTTCGACCAGGATGGCAAGGCTGGCCCCTATTTTCGACTAGGATCCAGGTCGAAATTTCGACTAGGATCCTGGTCGAAAAAGGGCTGGAAATTTGAAAAATAGGGAAAATTCCAGAAAATTAGGGAAAATCCCAGAAAATTAAGGAAAAATCCTAAAAAAATTAGGGAAAATCCCAGAAAATTAGGGAAAAATCCCGGAAATTAGGGAAAATCCCAGAAAATTAGGGGAAAATCCCAGAAAATTAGGGAAAATCCCAGAAAATTAGGGAAAAATCCAGAAATTAAGGGAAAAATCCCGGAAAAAAGGGAAAAATTCCTGGAAATTAAGATAATTCCTGAATAAAAGGAAAAATTCATTGTAAATGTGTAGGTCGCTCCACACTTTACAGAAAAACGAAACCCTGTAAGGGAACGAATAGACTTAACTTCTGCGAAACCTAATTAATGTTTCCCAAAAGTTGGGGGGCAAATGATAGGGATAAATAAATTATGATTGTATAATTAAATACTGCATTAATTATACAAGCTGTGGGCTGCTAGGCCCAATAAAAAGATATATGATACTCAGACCAGAAAGGTTAAGCCTGATGGACCAGATCAAGCCTGATGGAATAAAAAAGGCCCAAAAGCCCTGATTATTAATTAATTTCGTAATTAATTAATAAGGGAAAAATCAGATGTTGAGAAGAGTCCCGATAAGGATATAAATCCTTAGATATTAGCCTCAAGGGGACCTAAAAGGATAAGGAATCAGTTTCCTACTATCTAGGACTCCAAAGTCCATTCTAATTATGAGACTTGCCCACCAAAGTCTCCTATACCAAGTCCAATTCAAGGACTCCCAACATCTGTATAAGGGGCCTCACCCCACAGATCAGAACTATGTTTTTTGGCTTGATTCTCTAATTCACAGAGATACGTAGGCATCTCGTAAAGGCAGATCGAGCCACGAAACACGAGAGCAGCCATTAAAGGCCTTGAGCTCCCGAATCTTAGTAATAAATACAGCAAATAATAACCTTAGTTTTTTAATCCATAACAATATGTTAACATCTTAAACATCCAATTTGACATCCTTTAACCATCTCTTGGTACCACTTTCATACGAGTCAATATTGGTCCACATTTTGGCTATAATCTACCATGCAAGTCACTTTAAACCATATTAGAGTAATTTTGTACCTTAGAAGACTAACTTGCCACCATATATTGATAGAATTAACATGTTAACATCATAAACATCCAATTTGACATCCTTTAACCATCTCTTTGTACCACTTTCATACGAGTCAATTTTGGTCCACACTTTGGCTCTAATCAACCATGTAAGTCACTTTAACCCATATTAGAGTAATTTTGCATGTTATAAGACTCACTTGCCACCATATATTGGTAGAATTAACATGTTAAAATCATAAACATTTAATTTGACATCCTTTAACCACCTCTGGGTACCACTTTCATACGAGTCAATTTTGGTCCATATTTTGGCTCTAATCTACCATGTCAGTCACTTTAAACCATATTAGAGTAATTTTGTACCTTAGAAGACTAACTTGCCACCATATATTGCTAGAATTAACATGTTAACATCATAAACATCCAATTTGACATCCTTTAACCATCTCTTTGTACCACTTTCATACGAGTCAATTTTGGTCCACACTTTGGCTCTAATCAACCATGTAAGTCACTTTAACCCATATTAGAGTAATTTTGCATGTTATAAGACTCACTTGCCACCATATATTGGTAGAATTAACATGTTAACATCATAAACATTTAATTTGACATCCTTTAACCACCTCTTGGTACCACTTTCATACGAGTCAATTTTGGTCCATATTTTGGCTCTAATCTACCATGTCAGTCACTTTAAACCATATTAGAGTAATTTTGCACCTTATAAGACTAACTTGCCACCATATATTGGTAGAATTAACATGTTAACATCATAAACATCCAGTTTGACATCCTTTAACCATCTCTTGGTACCACTTTCATACGAGTCAATATTAGTCCACATTTGGGCCCTAATCAACCTTGTAAGTCACTTTAAACCATATTAGAGTAATTTTGCACCTTATAAGACACACTTGCCACCATATATTGGTAGAATTAACATGTTAACATCATAAACATCCAATTTGACATTCTTTAACCAGCTCTTGGTACCACTTTCATACGAGTAAATTTTGGTCCACATTTTGGCTCTAATCAACCATGTAAGTCACTTTAAACCATATTAGATTAATTTTGCAACTTATAAGACTAACTTGCCACCATATATTGGTAGAATTAACATGTTAACATCATAAACATCCAATTTGACATCCTTTAACCATCTCTTTGTACCACTTTTATACAAGTCAATTTTGGTCCACATTTTGGCTCTAATCTATCATGTAAGTCCCTTTAAACCATATTAGAGTAATTTTGCACCATATAAGACTCAGTTTCAACCATATATTCATAGAATTAATATGTTAACATCATAAACATCCAATTTGACATCCTTTAACCATCTCTTGGTACCACTTTCATACGAGTCAATATTGGTCCACATTTGGGCTCTAATCAACCTTGTAAGTCACTTTAAACCATATTAGAGTAATTTTGCACCTTATAAGACTCACTTGCCACCATATATTGGTAGAATTAACATGTTAACATCATAAACATCCAATTTGACATTCTTTAACCAGCTCTTGGTACCACTTTCATACGAGTCAATATTGGTCCACATTTTGGCTCTAATCTACCATGTACGTCACTTTAAACCATATTAGAGTAATTTTGCACCTTGTAAGACTTACTTTCAACCATATATTGGTACAATTAACATGTTAACATCATAAACATCTAATTTGACATCCTTTAACCACCTCTTGGTACCACTTTCATACGAGTCATTATTGGTCCACATTTGGGCTCTAATCAACCTTGTAAGTCACTTTAAACCATATTAGAGTAATTTTGCACCATATAAGACTCAGTTTCAACCATATATTCATAAAATTAATATTTAACATCATAAACATCCAATTTGACATCCTTTAACCATCTCTTGGTACCACTTTCATACGAGTCAATATTGGTCCACATTTTGGCTCTAATCTACCTTGTAAGTCACTTTAAACCATATTAGAGTAATTTTGCACCTTGTAAGACTTACTTTCAACCATATATTGGTACAATTAACATGTTAACATCATAAACATCTAATTTTACATCCTTTAACCACCTCTTGGTACCACTTTCATACGAGTCAATTTTGGTCCACATTTTGGCTCTAATCAACCATGTAAGTCACTTTAAAACCATTTTAGAGTAATTTTGCACCATATAAGACTCAGTTTCAACCATATATTCATAGAATTAATATGTTAACATCATAAACATCCAATTTGACATCCTTTAACCATCTCTTGGTACCACTTTCATACGAGTCAATATTGGTCCACATTTTGGCTATAATCTACCATGTAAGTCACTTTAAACCATATTAGAGTAATTTTGTACCTTAGAAGACTAACTTGCCACCATATATTGATAGAATTAACATGTTAACATCATAAACATCCAATTTGACATCCTTTAACCATCTCTTTGTACCACTTTCATACGAGTCAATTTTGGTCCACACTTTGGCTCTAATCAACCATGTAAGTCACTTTAACCCATATTAGAGTAATTTTGCACGTTATAAGACTCACTTGCCACCATATATTGGTATAATTAACATGTTAACATCATAAACATCTAATTTGACATCCTTTAACCACCTCTTGGTACCACTTTCATACGAGTCAATTTTGGTCCACATTTTGGCTCTAATCAACCATGTAAGTTACTTTAAACTATATTAGAGTAATTTTGCACCTTATAAGACTCACTTTCAACTATATATTGGTAGAATTAACATGTTAACATCATAAACATCCAGTTTGACATCCTTTAACCATCTCTTGGTACCACTTTCATACGAGTCAATATTGGTCCATATTTTGGCTATAATCTACCATGCAAGTCACTTTAAACCATATTAGAGTAATTTTGCACCTTATAAGACTCACTTGCCACCATATATTGGTAGAATTAACATGTTAACATCATAAACATCTAATTTGACATCCTTTAACCACCTCTTGGTACCACTTTCATACGAGTAAATTTTGGTCCACATTTTGGCTCTAATCAACCATGTAAGTTACTTTAAACCATATTAGAGTAATTTTGCACCTTATAAGACTCCCTTTCAACTATATATTGGTAGAATTAAACATGTTAACATCATAAACATCCAGTTTGACATCCTTTAACCATCTCTTGGTACCACTTCCATACGAGTCAATATTGGTCCACATTTTGGCCATAATCTACCATGCAAGTCACTTTAAACCTTATTAGAGTGATTTTGCACCTTATAAGACTAACTTGCCATCATATATTGGTTGAATTAACATGTTAACATAATAAACATCCAATTTGAAATCCTTTAACCATCTCTTTCTACCACTTTCATACGAGTCAATTTTGGTCCACATTTTGGCTCTAATCTACCATGTA